>NW_028132701.1:0-84000 GCF_964374135.1 Grampus griseus
GGGCTCACTGAAATCCTTCCTTTGATATGCGCCTCAGCTCTCTGGGGCCGGCATTCTGTATTTGCATATCCTGAGCTCCTCAGGGCCCGTGGCTCACACTGGAGGGCTGCAAGTGCTGATGACTGTGACATCCTTTGTTTACGGAGATGGCAAGAAATATTCCATTTCTCACAGGCTTGAGGGGCAGACAGTGAAAAAGTGTCAGAGAATCTCACTCAGCCTGTACTTTGGTTTACATATAGATAATATTTATACTTAAATGTGCTAATAGAGGTTCTCAAATCCAATCAACTTGTACTACTGCCCTCTATGTACTAATTTCATCAGTATCATAAGATAAATGCCTATAAAATTGACTTAATCCATTTAAATAGGATAATGATTTTTAAAGGAAACTTAATAGAGATATAACAACAAAACCTTTACCACTAAAGGCTGGGTCTGGAACAACCTAAATAAACGTTCCATTGTTAAAATATTGAAAGATGTATTCAATAGAAATATCAACAAAAATGACAAATAATAAGGGCAGCAGAATGTTGAAATGTTCTATCTTTATCATTTAAGTGGCAGAAAATCATTTATTAGTAGGCACTGGGGGCAGAAGATGCCTGATTTTCTATCTTTGTCATATTTGTACAGTTGTTTCAACAAGGAACTTAAAGACAAAATGGAAAAACAAGGAGGTTTGTGCCTGAGATCATGTTGATGGGAAACCAGGGATGGCCACCTTGTGCCAGGTGAGTTAAGTTTACCTGGCAGGTAGACCGCAGAGCTCCTGAGAAGCAAGGGTTGGAATTTTTCTGCTGGGTGCCCCTTAGGTTCTGTGACTTGACTGATTGTGAGTCATGTTTTGGGAAAGACCTGATCACAGGAAAAGGGTGGGAATAGAGTGATTTGGGGAGCAGCTAACAACGTTCATCACGGCTCACGGCCTGAATGAATTTTAAAGAAACAGGAAAACAAATGCTTCTTATGGAATCAGAGAATGTGAGGGCTGGACAATCCCAGAAAATGAGGAACACCCATCCCATTTTCCAGATGAGAAAACAGAGGCCCAGCAAGGTGAAATCCCTCACCCAAGTTGCGCCCGTCTCTCCTCCCCACTACATGGTTCATGAAAGCAGGACTCTTCCTGTCGTGATCACTGCTGAACCCCAAAAAGGGCCAGGCATCTAGCAGCTGCTCCAAAAATTTTGGTTGACTGTAGGAACAGTGCTATTTCTTTCTTTCTCACTCTTATTCAGGATTGTGCCAAGAACTCCCCAGGTTGCAAAGTAATTCACTAAATGTAAATATTAATTGAGTTTTGTTGTGATGAGGACTTAGGCTTTGAAGGTAACAGACTTGGTTCAGATCTTGGTTCTGCCACTCAATAGCTGTTTGGCTTTGGGAAAGTTACTAAACCTCCCTGAGCTTATTTCCTCCTTTGTAAAGTGAGGATAAATGTATCTGAGCCAGCAGAGCACCTGCATGAGAGATGTGCACTAAATATTGGTCTTTCTCACTCTCCCACGCTATCTCTCTGTTCTTCCCAGAGAAGTTGTACAGAAGGATATAGTACTTTTTTAAAAAAATTAATTAATTTTTGGCTGTGTTGGGTCTTCGTTGCTACGCGCGGGCTTTCTCTAGTTGCGGCGAGCGGGGGCTGCTCTTTGTTGCGGTGCGCGGGCTTCCCATTGCAGTGGCTTCTCTTGCTGCGCTTGTTGTGGAGCACCGGCTCTAGGCACGCGGGCTTCAGTAGTTGTGGCCTGCAGGCTCAGTAGTTGTGGCGCTTGGGCATAGCTGCTCCGCGGCATGTGGGATCTTCCCTGACCAGGGCTCGAACCCATGTCCCCTGCGTTGGCAGGCATATTCTTAACCACTGCGCCACCAGGGAAGTCCCATATAGTACTTTATAAAGAGGGGTTTTAATTTATTTCAGATAGTATACATTTTTCTTGTAGAAAAGATTATTCCACTATAGAAACATTAACACGCAATACCACTACAAATGCAGTATTCTATGGGTTAGATATTATCAGTAAATCTTATAAGTGATTGGGCAAATGCCAAAGCACTAGGTACTGGGGAGTAAGAAGACTCAAATCTGGGGTGCCCCCCACCCCAATTTCAAGAGCAGCGCGTGTTTTCCAAATCCATGTTTCATCTGGTCTTTGTTTCTCATCCATCCTCTGTGTCTGCCTTTCTCAAGAAGGCTCAGATCCTCCGCTTTCGCACCCTCCTGGCTGGCTGTGCCCCAGCTCCCGCCCTGGAACCTCTGCATGCATGGGTGTGCCTGCTCTCCCTGTGCATCACCAGCTTTGCCAGGGAGCTGCTGTATCGTGCACTGCTCGCTGTACCCCAGAGTGCCTAGACCCTCTGTACATGAAGTACACCCTCATCACCATGAGTGCACGCGCATCCCCTTACCTTATATCCTGCCTCTAAGGCAGGCTTGGGGGTGACTACAGTGTGCATTCAGCTATGTGAGGTGCTGGGATCAAAGTGAAGTTCCCAACTTTTGAAGTTGCAGGCTTGAGGGGCACACAGTGATTTAAAGTCAGGTCACCTGACTTAAAGGGGGGGGCTGACTGATTTAAAGCCAGGGCAGCTGACTTAAACCCTGCGTCCCTCGGCTGCAGGGACGAGACCAACTTTGGCGGTGCACGGGTTCGCTTCAAGCCAGCACTGCTGTTCAGGAAGAGCTTCCAGTAGCGCCTTAGTGCAGGGGGCACTTGGTCCGTTGTCCTGCCGCTGCCCTCAGAGGGGGGCCGCCTGCTCTTCTGGAGGAGAATCAGGGAGGGGGAAGTGCAGAGTCCCTTGTCTGATGGCAGGGAAGGGGGTGCGGGGCTGTGTGGTGTCCTGGGGCTGGACTCACCAGGTCGACTCATCCGCTCAGCCTCCTAACCTCCCCCCACACACCCCACAAGAGTTTCCAATAATATGTAATTGCGCCTTAGGTTCTCGGTCTTCAAACTCATAGCCAGGCTCCCAGGTCCCTCGATTCAGTCAATTCCTCTGTGCTCTTTCTTCTATTAGATACAGTCCCAGAGGGAGGGGCTGGGGGATGGGACTGGAGGGACTCCGGCAGCACTGGCCTCAGCTGACTAAAGAGATCCGGGGCCTGTGCTCTCACATATGTGCGAGGACCCTTAAGGCGGAATCGAGGGGGCCAGTTAGAGGCAGTCCTTGCTGCCTCAAGTGAGTATGGATCACTATCGGGTGGGAAGCACGCTGACCCCTGAGAAGTACTGTTAGGAGGATGTGTTCCTCCCTCGGCTTCAAGGACGTGGGTGGGCTTCAGGGCTCCAGTTCCCCTCCAGGCCTCCAGGTCCGACTGCACCCCAGCGGCCTTGCAGACCTGGCTTCCTGTCCCAGAACTTGCCAGGTTCCAGGAAGAATCCAGACTGCAGAGATGGTGCCTGAGCGCTCCAGCTTAAGAAGTGCTGTCCCTGGGGAGCCAACAGTGGAGGGAGGAAGGGTGAGGGGAGTAGGGGGGTGGGGTCGGGAGGGGTGGCTGCCCTGGGAGACGTTGAGAGAGAAATATCGCCCCCCACACCCCCTGGCCCCTGCAACTGACCCATTGATGCCATAGGATATCAGGGCCTTTTAATCAGAGATATCTCTGTTTCTTTACTCCTGTGTTCAAAACTATGCAAAACCAACTCTTCATCCTCTTGCTGCCTTGCCAGGACTTTTAAAGCACTGTTCTTTTGAAGCACTCGTTCCCTAAACTGCAGTTTGGAGCTGTCCCAGCTATTTAAAAGTGTTCTCCTTAAACTGAGACTAAATCCTACTCTTTTGGAAAAATGACCTTCACTTCAGAGGAGATTGTCTTTTCAGCCCATTCCTTCCTTCTATTTCCCTCTTAAGAACCCCTGTGCTCAAAGAGCTTGGTGATTTATTTTTTGCTTGATGTAGAAAAGAAACCTTCCGCATGCACCCCAAAAAGCTTTCCTGGAACACACGTGTCTCAAAACCATGACAGTGTTTTGCAGTTAGTATACACTGGGTAGACTGCCTAGTAATGCCTCCAAGAGCCAGAGGTGAGCGACACCTTTACTTATTTGATTGGATGCCCTTCAAGTTTAGGAAGGTCCCATTCTTGTGCCCCAGCAGATGAGACAGAGCCCTGGACGGCTGTGGCTGTGATTAGATAACTTCTGATGATTTTATTTCCCTTACTGAGCTGCTGCTTCTAGGTGAAATTCATTTTATTACCTGTTGTGTTTTTGTTTGTTTGTTTGTTTGTTTGCCGTACGCGGGCCTCTCACTGTTGGGGTCTCTCCCGTTGCGGAGCCCAGGCTCAGCGGCCATGGCTCACGGGCCTAGCTGCTCCGCGGCATGTAGGATCCTCCCGGACCGGGGCACGAACCCGTGTCCCCCACGTTGCAGGCGGACTCTCAACCACTGCGCCCCCAGGAAAGCCCTACCTGTCCATTTTTAAAGAAAGACTGACGAAGTCACTGTAATAGGTCAGGAGTCTGAGCTCAGGGTTGGTCAAAGGTACTCACAGGGAGGAAGGTGGATAAAAATAGGCGGGTAAAATAGGAGGGTTGGCAAGTACAGCCAGGACAGTCGTGTTCACCATGCATACTAATAAAGGCCAGAATCTCCTCATTTATGTCTGGTGCGAAGTTCTGATGGTTTCACAGGATCAAACTCAAATCATATTCAAACTAGGGGGCTTCCCAGAGGGTGCTGAAGCACCGGCAGAGCCCACCTGCACTCCCACTTTGGCACCCCAGGATCAGAGTTGGGTTTGGAGATGGGGTTGCTGTAACCCCAAGGAGGTGAGCAGAGAGGAGGAGTCGATTACCGGTCTCCTCTGACTCTCTGGCCCAGATTGCCTGGCTTCACAGGGGGGACAGAGTTTTGCTTTCAGCAACTGGTGGGGCACTTCCAGGTTGGTGGGGTTGCCCAGTGGCCCGACAGCCTGACAGGCTGACTGCGGTGTGACCGCCCTTTGTTTCTCCAGAATCTGTACATCAGGAGGTGCATGGTTGCGGGAGCCCATTCACCGACCCTCCCCCCGAGGGGGATGGCACCTTCCCTGGCTGTACCCTATGATCACCAGGTACTTGAAATGAATGCAAGTTTTTGACTTCAAGGAAGAGCTCACATAACCCCTTCTGCCTCATAATGTGTGGGATTTACTATAATGGAAGGACATTATAAAGAACAGGTAGAAAACTCACCTGTTGGTCTCCATGTAGGATTTTATTTTGCATGAATCCCTCCTACATGAGTAGATAGCAGAGGTTTATTTTTGTTCCCATGTGTGTAGTTGTGGCAGAGGATGTAGGTATGGTGATTTGAAGCCCTCAAAGAAATATTCTCAGAATTCTCAAGACTTCTCTTGATTGGAACCGAAAGAGACCTGGAAAAGGAGGAAAAGAAAAGGAGGAGGGAGAACGAATGACTGTTTCTCAGTAAATTCACATTCCTGGTTGATTGTTCTGTCTTCTCGTTTCTTTTAACTTCTATGTATGTCTGATGGAATAACGTAGAAAGGCTGATTTTTATGCTTTAAAAGATTTTACATCACGAAGAAACTAGAAGTGGCTAACAGAACTTATTCGAATCAATGTTACATAGAGACTTTGATATTAAATTTGTATACTAAAATGGGTTAATCCAAATTTTCTCTTTCTTTTTGAGTGAATATTTGTAACATTTTTGTAGATAATAATTTATCCTAGATATACAAAAGTGTGAGAATGGGTACCATTTTTCACCACTTAAATGATTTCTTTTAAATGAATAGATCGTACAGTTTAAATGCCAATGTTGAGTCTTACACGTTGTTTTTTAATTCCTTGATTTCCAAAACTTGTGTTTATTTAATTGATTTCTATCTAATAATCTGTGTCTCCCCTTTATTGTTTCTTACTTTATATTTTATTGATCTATAGTTAATTTGCATTATTATATTAGTTTCAGAGGGACAACGTAGTGATTCATAAACGTTTAGGTTGTTCTCCATTTATGCTTATTATAAAAGAGTGGCTCTATTCCCCATGCTATACAGTACGTCACTGTAGATTATTGATTTTATGCATAGTGGATTCTTCCTCAGAATCTCCTACCACTATTTTGCTCCTCCACCCTGTCTCTCCCTGCTGGTAACTACTAGTCTGTTCTTTAATCTGTGAGTCTGTTTTGTTGTTGTTGTTCTTGTATTCAATTTTTTAGATGCCACGTGTAAGTGATAACCTACCAGGCTTGTTTTCTCTGTGGCTTATTTTACTAAGCATAATACCCTCCAAGTCCATCCATGTTCCTGCAAATGGCAAAATTTCATTTTTTGCTGAAGTCATCATAAAAAATCTTTTTTATCCCCTAACCTATTGATGAACACTTAGTTTGACTCTATATCTTGGCTATGGCAAATGACACTGTTATGAACATTGGCGTGCAGTTATTTTTTTAAAATAGTGTTTTTGTTTTCTTCTGATATACCTAAGAGTGAAATTGCTGGATATTATGGTAGTTCTATTTTTAGGTTTCTGTGGAACCTCCATTCTGCTTTCCACAGTAGCTGCACTACTTCACATTCACATCAAGAGTGTAGAAGAGTTTCCCTTTCTCCACATCCTCACTAACCTTTGTTATTTGTGACCTTTTTGATGACAGCCATTCTGACAAGACTGAGGTGATATATCTCATTGTTTTGATTTGCATTTTATTGCCAATTAGCTTTGTTTAGCATCTTTGTGAGTTCTGTCTGTCTATCTGTATTTTTTCCTTGGAAAAATGTCTATTTAGGTCTTCTCATTTTTTAAAAAAAGATTTTGGGTGTTGTTCTGATATTGAGTTGTATGTGCCGTTTCTGTAGTTTAGATATGAACCCTTGCTTGGTCATCTTTTTGGTGTTAACCTCTTAACCATGTGCAAATATTGTCTCTCCTTCAGCAGGTTGTCTTTTCATTTTGTCTCTGGTTTCCTTTGCTGTGCAAAATCTTTTAAGTTTAGTGAAGTCCCATTTGTTTATTTTTGCTTTTGTTTCATTTGCCTTAGTAGACTGAACCCAAAACTGTTGCTATCATTTAGGTTGAAGAATGTTCTGTATTTTCCTCTAGGGGTTTTATGGCCCTACCTTTAGGTCTTTACTCAGTTTTGCATTTATTTTATATATGGTGTGCTAAAATACTCTAATTTTATTCTTTTCCATGTAGCTGACCAGTTTTCCCAGTACCACTTCTTGAAGAGACAGTTTTTTTCTCCATATTGCCTGTTTTGTCATAAATCAATTAAATATAAGTGTGTGGGCTTATTTCTGGGATCTCTATTCTATTCCAGTGATCTTTGTGTCTGTTTTTGCTCCGGTCCGATTCTCTTTGATGACTGTCCCTTTGCAGTATAATCTGAAGTCAAGGTGCGTGATGCCTCCAGCTCTGTTCTTTCTCAAGACTGTTTGGCTATTTGGGGTCTTTGTGTTTCTATACAAATTTTAAATTTACTTTTTCAAGTTCTGTGAAAATGCTTTGGTATTCTGATAGGGACTGCATTAAATCTGTAGATTGTTTTTGGTAGTGTGGTTATTTTAACAGTATTAATTCTTCCCGTCCATGCACCTGCTATATTTCCCCATCTTTTTCTGTTGCCTTCAACTTCTTTCACCAATGGCTGATAGATTTCTGAGTACAAGTCTTTTACCTGCTTAGGTGTGTTTGTTCCTAGGTATCTTATTCTTTTTGGTGAGATTGCATATGGTATTGTTTTCTTAATTTTTTTCTTTCTGACAACTTTGAGTTTTGTTTTTTCTTCTTTTTCTAATTCCTTCAGGTGTAATGTTAGGTTGTTTATTTGATATTTTTCTTGTTTCCTAAGAATAAGCTTGTATCACTATAACTTCCCCCTGTGAACTGCGTTGGCTGTGTCCCATAGATTTTGGATCATTGTGTGTTCATTTTCATTTGTCTTGGGTATTTTTAGAATCCCTCTTTAATTTCTTCAGTGTTCCTTTATTCCCTTTTTATTCCCTTCATCTGTGATGTGAGGACTATCTTTAATATTATGTTTGGATTTCTTTCAGTTGTGTGTGTGTGTGTGTGTGTGTGTGTGTGTGTGTGTGTGTGTGTGATTATTTAAGTTGCTGAGCTCTTAATTTCACATGGATACTAACAACCCTGCATTGTTAGTGTGCTCCCCCACAGTTACTGAATTTGACCTTATATTTTACATCTACTTGTTTTGTGTGTCCCTTAACTTCTTATTGTGAATATAGATGATTTTATTATTGTTTTCTTTCATGCTTCCTATTAGCTGTGTACATGGTTGATTTCCTGCCTTTGTTGAATATTTGCCTTATCCAATGAGGTTTTTCCTTTAGTAAGTTTCCTTTCCTAATTTTTATGTTTCAGTCGTGACCTTTTCTTTTTCACTGAGAAAAGCCCCTTTAAGATTTCTCATAAAGCTGGTTTGGCGATGCTGAGCTCTTTTAGTTTTGCTTCTCTGTAAAACTTTAGGTCTCACCATCAAATGTGAAGGAGAGCCTTGCTGGGTAGAGTATTTTTGGTTATAGGTTTTTCCCTTTCATGACTTTAAATATACCATGCCACTCCCTTCTGGCATGCAGAGGTTATCCTGAAAAGTCAGCTGATAACTTTATGCAAGTTCCCACGTTTGTAACTTGTTGCTTTTCCTTTGCTCCTTTTAATAGTGTCTTTTTATCTTTATTTCTTTGCCATTTTAATTACAATGAGTCTTGACGTGGTCCTCTTTGGACTGATCCTGTTTTGGCCTTACTGTGTTTACTGGACTTGGATGTCTGTTTTCTTTCCCAGGTTATGGAAGTTTTCAGCTCTTATGTCTTCAGGTATGTTCTACACTGCTTTCTCTTTCCTTTTTGCTTCTGGGACCAGTATAAGGCAAATATTAGTACACTTGATGTTGTTTCACAAGTCTGTTCAACTTTCCTCATTTCATTTTAATCTGTTGTTTTACCGTTCATCTTCAGTGATTGCCTGTACTCTGTCCTTCAGGTTTCTGATTCATTCCTCTGTATCATTTAGTCTACAGTAGTTTCCTTCTGTGTATTTTTCATTTCAGTTATTGTATTCCTCATCTCTGTTTTGTTGTTCTTTAATGGTCTAACTCTTTTTTAAAAAAAATTCTCACTTCTTGCTCTGGTCGTCCATTCTTCTCCTGAGTCCTTTGATCAAGTTTATAGTCATTACCTTGAACTCTTTGTTGAGGAGATGGGCTATCTCCACTTCACTTAGATCTTCTTCTGAGTTCTTATCTTGTTCCTTCATTTGGATCGTGTTTCTGTGTCACCTCGTTTTTCTTAACTTGCTGTTTTTATTGCTATGTATGTAGTAGGTTCATTACACTTCCTGACCTTGGAGAAGTGGCCTTTTGTAGGAGAGGTCCTATGTGTCCCAGCAGCCCACTGTCCCCTGGTCACTAGAACTATATGTTCTAGGTGTACCCCCTATGTGGGCTGCTTGGGCTCTTCTGTTGTGGAGGGCTGACTACTGTGGGTGGTCTGGTAGGCTTGGCTGCCCCCAGAGTGCTTGTTTGCCAGACTCCGCCTTGTATGGAGGCTGTCTGTGCTGCTTGGTGAGGCTACATCATAAGGCAGCTGGCTGCACAACTCTGGGGGACACCAGATCTAGTGCTGGTTCACTTATGGGTAGAATTGCAGTCCAGGTGATATCAGGGCTAGTGCCCAGTCGCTGGTCCTGGGGCTATGCTGGCCACTGGGAGGAAGACACAGGTCCTGAGTTCTGGCTGCAGGGCCCAGGAGTCGCAGAGTTGGTGTTGGATCACCGTTCCTGGCACAGCTATCTGCAGGGTCTGGGGTATCCCTAATCTTGTGTTGGCATTCTGATGGGCAGGGGCAGGACCCAGCTGAGTCCATGGCTGCTTCTGGCCTGCAAGTGAGTGTTCTGGTCACACAGGCTGCTGGGCTGTGGTATTCCTGGAGCTGCTGTGTGCCTGTTGGTGTATGAGGCTGATCCCACTGCTAGAGCAGGTTTGCTGTTGGGTAGGTCCAAGCTCCATCCAGTCCCTGTGCAGTAATCACCTGCTGACGGTGAGGCTGATTCCAAGGCCAGAGCAGGCTCACTTGTCAGAGGGGCCAGGGACTCTGGGGCTGGTGCCTGTCCACTGAGGTGTGGAGGCTGGTCCTGGGGCTTTTGGTGGCTGGGCCCATGTCCAGGGGCAGCTGTGCATTGAGAGGGTCTGAAGGCAGCCTGTTTGCTGGTGGATGGGGCTATTCCCCTGCTCAGTTAGTTGCTTGGCCTGCAGCATCCTAGTACTTGTGTCTATAGTCTTGTGGAAATGGGTAGGGCTAGGTCCTGAGTCTAAAAAGATAGAGGGAGGAATCAGAAATTATGCTTGCTGGTACCAGTGGCCACGAGGTAGAAGGAGCTCCCCCAAGTGTCTGCTGCCAGTGTCTATGTCCCTGAGGCTGTGCTGTAGTTGCCTCTTGCCTCTCTGGGAGACTCCAAGATCAGGAGGTAGGTGTGACCCAGGATCCTTTCAAATGACTGCTTCTGTTCTGATTCTCGGGTCATGTGGGATTTTGTGAGCATCTTTTTTTTTCTTTTTTTTTGCGGTATGCGGGCCTCTCACCGTTGTGGTCTCTCCCGTTGCAGAGCATAGGCTCTGGACGCGCAGGCTCAGCAGCCATGGCTCACGGGCCCAGCCGTCCCGTGGCATGTGGGATCCTCCCGGACCGGGGCACGAACCCGTGTCCCCTGCATCGGCAGGCGGACTCTCAACCACTGCGCCACCAGGGAAGCCCTGTGAGCATCTTTTAAGTGTGGAATCTCTATTTCCCACAACCCTCTGTCTCTCTGGAAAATAAGCACTACTGGTCTTCAAAGCCCAACTTTCTAGAACTCTTCTTTCCAGCCCAGGATCCCTGGGCTTGGGAGCCTGATGTTGGGTTCATACCCCTTGCTACCTGGGAGCACCTCAGAAATTGTAATTATTCTCCCATTTGTGGGCCACCCACCTGGTGGTATGGGTCTTGACTCTGTTGAGATTTTGCCCTTCCTTCCTGTCTTGCCGAGGTGCCTTCCTTATATCTTGAGCTCTAAAACATCTTTTATGGTAGGTCCCGGCCTTTTTCATCCATTGCTGTTGTGTAAAGAGTTGTGACTTTGGTGTGCCCATGAGAGGCATCAAGCTCTGGGTCTTTGAATGCTACCATCTTGGACAATCTCTCCACTTCATTCTTAGATCATATCATTTAATTTTTCTTAGTATCTTATTTGATTAGCGACAGTTTGAAATTTATTATCACTCATGTTTACTTCTCCTGTTTTAAAAAATTTAATGGTGCATTCATTCATTTTGAAATGAAGGTAGTGACCTGTGAATTTCAGTACCTCAAAAATCAAGGATAGGACAAAAGTCTTTTCTACCTGTGTTACCCTCAAACTCTGCACCCCACCCCAGCCTGGGGATTAACCTCTTGCACCCATGCTCACCTTCTGTTTTTGGACCGTTCACCATCACTGCATCTGTATGTGTGTTGACGAAGTGAACTCTGGTCTTTCCAGTTTTTGTGTGTTGTTTTTTGGATTAGGGAACAGTCCTACTATGAATGTACATTTACTGGTCTGCTGAAGTTCATATATAAACCTGTCAAGCACATTACCAGAATTGGAATTGCTTGTATATACACTTTGATAAATTTTAGAGAGAATGGTAGAACAGAAGTAAATTGTATTTCAAATCCCACAATATTCTCACACCATGAAAACCCTTCCCTTTTTAATGTATTTGTGTGTAGTTTATCTTTATGCCCATACTATATTTCCCAGAGATGGGTAAGTGTTATGTTTCTTGCTAGCACATTTACCGTATTGTTCAAAGTCAGGCGTTTAGTGGTTTAACATGATCATATTTCCATGAACTTGCAAATACAAGATCTTCTCTCACGCTGTCTATTACTCCCTGCTGTTTTATATTTCCCTCCTAGTTCTCAGTCCTGGTCTTCTCTTTATGTTCTTCATCAACCTGGATAGGTTATACTATTTTCTCTCTTATTCAAGACCAATAGAATAGAATAGAACACCCAGAAATAAACCCTGATATATGGCCAAATGATTTTTGACAAGTGGCCAAGACTTTTCAAAGTAGAACGGATAGTATTTTCAACAAATGGTGCTGAGAAGTATTGTTGTCAACATGCAAAAGAAGGAAGATGGACCCTTACCTAACATCATATGCAAAAATTAATGAAAACGTATCAAGAAACTAAATATAAGACCTAATAAAATAAAAAGTCTTAGAAGAAGACACAGGACAAGAGCTTCATGACATTGGATTTGGCAGTGTTTTCCTCAATATGAAACGAAGGAACAACAAAGGTACAGCTAACAAAAAAATAAACTTGCAGTACATAATTTAAAAAACTGTGTATCAAAGAAATGTAAACAGAATAAAATGGCAACCCACAAGATGGGAGAAAATATTTGAAAGCCATCTATCTGACAAGAGATTTCTATTCAGAATGTATACAGAGAACTCCTACAACTCAACAAAAGCAAACACCCTGATTCAAAAATGGATAAAAGACTTGAATAGATGGTTCTTCAAAAAGATGTACAAATGACTGAGCACTTGAATAGATGGTCCATATCACTAAATGCATGTTTATATATTTGTGTGCATGCATACACCCACAAGCACACACACACATACACAAGCAGAAAACAAGTATTGGTGAGGATGTGAGGGAGTTGGAAGCATTGTGCTATGTCAGTGGGAATGTAGAATGATACAGCTGCTTTGCAAAAGAGTATGGCAGTGTTTCAGATATTGAAAAATAGAATTACTACATGATCCAGGAATTTTACTATGAGGTATACCCAAAGGAATTGAAATCAGGGTCTTAAAGAAGTATTTGTACTCCAGTGTTTAGAGCAGTAATAATCACAGTAGCTAAAATATGAAAGCAACCTAAGTGTTCATCCACTAGTTCCTGGATAAGGAATGTGTGGTATACCCATATAAGACAATATTGTTCACTGTTAGGAAGGAAAAGATCTAGGAATATGCTACAACATGGATGACTCTTGAGGAAATTTAGCTACCAAAATGCTATTTTGTGACAGTTAGTGAGTCATAACAGTACAACTACTTATTTGAATTATATGGGGTACTTAGTGTAGTCAAAACCATAGAAATTGGGAGGGTAATGATGCTTTTCAGGTGGTTATGGAGCAGAAAGGAAAGTTATTTGTAAAGGATACAGAGTTACAGTTTTAAAACGTAGAAAAGAATCAGAAAGATAAATGGTGATGTTCATCGCCCAATAATATGAATGTATTTAACATCACTGAATGGTGCACTTTATAATAATTAACATGTTATATTTTATGTTATTTTATTTTACTAACATACAAAATTGGGAAAGAATGTAATATCAGGAAAGGGAGTGGCCCTGGGATAGAGCAGAGAGTAATCAGAAGGGTGAGACACTGCATATGTTGAAGAAGAAGAGCTGAGAGTCTTCATTGGACAGAAGAGACTTTATAAAAAAGAAAAAAAATTACTCTGAGGGTGTATTAAATAGATACCTGTGGGTGTACTGCTATCTCCCATGGGTTATCTTAAAGAGTCTTTAATAAAGTCCATAAGGCTTGCTGAGGCTTTTTTAAAAACTGGATTCCCTAGGAGATAATTAGAGGGTGGTACTTAAGTCTATGTCTAGGTTGACAGATTTTTGCAGGGAAGACGAAGGAACCTGAGAAGAGTGGAGGTCCTGAGAGTGTAAGTACATGGAAATTAGAAAAAAAATAATAAAGGGAATTAGGAAAGCGTTGGACTTCGAAGGTCATGTAGTACTGAGTCAGACCTGAGGTTTCTAAGGAGCGATATACACAGTTGCTCTTTGGATTACTTGTTGATAAAGATAAGTGGGAAAACTAGAGTCGTTTCCAAGTGTAGGTAGGATATAATGAGAGGAGGGAGGTGGACAGTAGGGAGGCCCAGAGAAAAGTGGGAAGGTCATATTGGGCCAAGATGGTGGTAATATCCAGCAGAACAGATGGTAGGGCAGACTATGGATTCATCTTTTTTATTTCGGCTCCCCACCTCATCCTTAATAATTCTTTGGGAATATTTCATTGCTCTGTGAGGCAGGTACAGAATTCGAGTGAGGAGACTACACCCTCAGTGTCCAGCTGTCTTGAGTCCTCAGTGTGCTTCAAATGATGGAGAACTATTGCTTCTTTATGAGAAGAGTTAGTACCTCGTAGCTAAGCTTAAGCTGGAGCTTATGCAATATTGATTCCATTTTATATATACTGTTGGCATGGAGGTTCCTCCTCCTCTTTTCTTGACCGTTATGAAATGAATCTATATTTCTCAATATTTGGGTATATCAGATAAATACATTAAGTAAAGGAATCTTATATATTGCTCCCTGCATAGTTTGCTCTTTCTTGTTTCTCTTTTACCTTTACTAAATTAGCACAGGGAGAGACCTTGAAATGTTCTAATCAGGAGAGATTAGAACATCATATTTCTAGAGAGGTTGGTTGGACAGAGCAGGGGTCCCAGTGAGAATCAAAGCTTCTGTTTCTACTTGGAAGTGTACCTGTATAGAGTAGAGGGCTCCAGGAAATATCCTAGAATATTGCAATATCCCTGCGGGAGATCACTAAGAGAGGCAGGATCTGGTACCAGATCAGTGTACTATGAAATGTGTGTCAGTCGTCTGATGTGAGATTCTCAGAGCCAATCCCATATGGTAGGGCTGAGTGCAGAGTGATGAAGAACCTGTGAAAGCCTCTGATTGCATGTTAAAGATGAAGCTCTGATTTTGGGGAGAATTTTCTTACCTGACTGAATGTCACCCTTCTGTGGGGATGAGATTCTGTGCTTTTCCTCTCTTGATGACCACTGACTGAAAATCATTAGAGGATCATGTCTAGAAAGCATACTTTATTTAATTTCTTAAAGAAGAAAACATTTTTATCCACTTTCAAACTGAGGATCAAGGGGAATGACATCAGTGAAAATGTCAGAGTAGGGAGCTCTGGCTTGTGTCCATCGCCAGAAACACTGACATACGTGGTAAAACCTGTCAGAATGATCTTGTCAACACATTGTAAGTTTCCTTTTCTTTTTCACCCTGTAGATTTATCTTTCCTTGAAACTTACCTTACTACAGGATGTGGAGAATAAACAGGGAAGTAGAAACTGTATTTCCTGATGAGAGAATCACTAAGTCACATTAGCTGTTCTGAGCTATGTCTTACTCACCGTGACTGTAATTAAAGCAAACAAACAAACAAAACACTTTTTAAAGTTTTTTTGTAAGTCAGCTCTGACATTTCCTAGTTAAAGACAAGGTAACAGATACAGACTTAGAGCTACCAGAATGGAGCAAAATTTTGATTGCACCTGTGTTGAATATATGAGCATGACCTACTACAAATCTTCATTATACTTATTGCCACAACAGACAAATTCGCTTTTTCCACTCCTGATATGTTGCATGTACGGAATGCATAGGTGACTAACCCCAGCTGTTCACAGGTAAACTCTGCCACATGGATTACTGCATGTTTTCCTGCTGGAAGACCACACATTCTCGAGTATCATGCCTGCAGAGTATCTGGGCTCTTCTTTTTTTCTGGATAAAGGTTAGATAATCACCTAATTTTATGAGAAATATAAAAATTGTATTTTCACATTCTTCAGGTTTTTATTTATCCATTCTCTTTCAAGCCCTAAGTGCAAATATTAAAGTGATTTCCAAGAGGGTGGTAAATAAGACAGCTACATTTATGCTCCAAAGTTAGCAATAAAGCATAATACAATTGTAAATGCACTAATGTGTGATTACTATGTAGATACTTATGTAAATGCAATTTTAGTAATGCTTTGTGGAGAGCTTCAGAATCTAGGTATTAAAAAAAAAGGAGTTCTTGAAACTCTCAGGGAATTATAGAGAAGTCTTTGTGTCTATAAGTATCAATCTGAAATAATGCATATTCTCATAAATAAACTAGGCATAAAATTGTAGGAAAAAACTTCATGAAATGAAAGAGCATGTGATGGCCATACAAGAAAAATAATATTCTCAGAGAATAATGAACAGTGTGGAGTTCAGCAGAAGGGTGATGCCGATTCAGAGAGTAATACTTTGGAGAGCCTAATTATGAGTTCCTCATATTTCATCTTTGGAGAGACGGTAGTCATTTGAAATATGATGTTATAAGATGACGTTAACATACTTAAATACTTTCGTTTAGAAATGACCACTTAGAACCAGAATAAATGAAAGAGAACACAGAATTATGTTTTTGTTGATTTTTGAAGATCTCAGGTGAGTGCTGATAATTTAAAAATACATGATGTCTTTCACTGCAAAGTAAATGAGCTGTTACAGTGGAGGATTCCTGGACTGAATGTCAATATTATGACATAGTATGAGTGTGTTTCGTGTTTGGTAATTGCAATCATTGTTGCTTTTGTTGTGGTCATCCATTTACAATGCTTGGTGTCAGTTGATTTTTCTCTTGGAAAAATAAAATACATTCTGTGTGTGTTAAAAAGAACCATACATGATGTCTTGATACAGTTGTATGGAATTTGAGATCTGGAAAAAAGCATTTCTTTTCTGTATTGCTAGGATGATAATTGGATATTTTTGCAAGACAGAGATTTCAGGATGAAAATCTCGTGTCTCTAAGTGGGAAGTCAGTTCGTGGCGGAACATTCTATTAAAGCTGTGTGAGTGCAGAAATATTTCTTTGGAAGGAAGAGGTCACGAATCCCTTTTTAACAGTTAGTGGTTTATAGTATACCGAATGAGCAAAATGGCTATTTCTGAACTTTAGGAAAAAATAATATAATTTTTCTGCATTTATATTATGAAGCTGATGTAGAATATCAAAAATTCTTTATTTTGGAAAACAATGTAATCGATTTGACATAATTCATATATATTGAACCTGTGGTACACACACACACAATAAAACTTACATTCAAAAAACCTTTTGCACTTAAGAAATATTTTCTAGTGTAGTTGATTTACAATGTTGTGGGTTTTTTAAATACATGTTTATTGGAGTATAATTGCTCTATAACACTGTATTAGTTTCTGCTTTACAACAAAGTGAATCACCTATATGTACACATATATCCCCATATCCTCCCCTCTTGAGACTCCCTCCCACACACCCTATCCCACCCCTGTGGGGGACATAAAGCACCGAGCTGATCTCCCTGTGCTATGCGGCAGCTTACCACTAGCTCTTTTACATTTGGTAGTGTATATATGTCAGTGCTACTCTCTCGCTGCGTCCCTGTCTCCCCTTCCGCCCTGTGTCCTTAAGTCCGTTCTCTACATCTGTGTCTTTATTCCTGCCCTGTCACTAGGTTCGTCAGTACCATTTTTCTAGATTCCACATACATATGCGTTTGCGTACGGTATTTGTTTTTCTCTTTCTGACTTACTTCACTCTGTATGACAGACTCTAGGTCCAACCACCTCACTACAAATAACTCAATTTTGTTCTTTTTTATGGCTGAGTAATACTCCATTCTATATATGGGCCACATCTTCTTTATATATTCATCTGTCGATGGACATTTAGGTTGCTTCTATGTCCTGGCTATGGTAAATAGTGCTACCGTGAACACTGTGGTACATGTATCTTTTTGAATTATGGTTTTCTCTGGGTATATGCCCAGTAGTGGGATTGCTGGGTCATATGGTAGTTCTGTTTTTAGCTTTTAAGGAACCTCCATACTTTTCTCCATAGTGGCTGTATCAGTTTACATTCCCACCAACAGTGCAGGAGGGTTCCCTTTTCTCCACACCCTCTGCAGCCTTTATACATTGTTGTATTAATTTCTGCTGTGCAGCAAAGTGATTCAGCTTTATATATATATAAATATATATAAATATAAATATATATATTCTTTTCCATTATGGTTTATTACAGGATATTGAATATAGTTTCCTCTGCTATACAGTAGGTCTTTGTGGTTTGTGCATCCTATGTAGAATAGTTTGCTTCTGCTATTCCAAAATTCCCAATCTTTCCATCACTCTCTCCTTGGCAACCACAGCTCTGTTTTCTATATCTGTGTGTTTGTTTCTGTTTCGCTGACATGTTCATTTGTGTCCTGTTTTCGATTCCACATATAAGTGATATTATATGGTATTTGTCTTTCTCTTTCTGACTTACTTCACTTAGTATCATTATCTCTAGGTCCATCCATGTTGCTGCAAATGACATTATTTCATTCTTTTTACTGTCTGAGTAATATCTATTGTATACGTATACCACACCTTTATACATTCATTTTTCAATGAACATTTAGGTTGTTTCCATGTCTTGGCTATTATAAATAGTGCTGCTATGAACATAGGGTTTTATGTATCTTTTTGAATTATAGTTTTGTCTAGATATATGTCCACAAGTGGGATTGCTAGATTATATGGCAACTCTCTTTATAGTTTTTTTGGGGAACCTCCATACTGTTTTCCATAGTGGCTGCACCAACTTACATGGCCACCAACAGTGTAGAAGGGTTCCCTTTTCTCTATACCCCATCCAGCATTTGTTAATTGTAGATTTTTTTAATGATTGCCATTCTGATCAGTGTGAAGTGATACCTCATTGTAATTTGGATTTGCATTTCTCTAATAATTAGTGATGATGAGCATCTTTTCATGTGCCTATTGGCTATCTGTATGTCTTCTTTGAAGAAATATTTATTTAGGTCTTCTACCCATTTTTCCATTGAGTTATTTGTTATTTTGTTATTGAGTTGTATGAGCTGTTTGTATAGTTTGGAAATTAAGCCCTTGTCAGTCTCATCATTTGGTAATATTTTCTCCCAGTCCATAGGTTGTATTTTCATTTTGATTATGGTTTCCTTTGCTGTGCAACAGCTTATAAGTTTGATTAGTTCCTGTTTCTTTTTTGCTTTTACAGTAAGTCCCCTACATATGAACAAGTTCTGTTCCAAGAGTGCGTTTGTAAGTTCAACTTGTTTGTAAGTCCAACAAAGTTAGCCTAGGTACCCAACTTACACAGTCGGCTATATGGTATTGTACCATAATAGGTTTATAAGACTCTTCACACAAACAACACATAAAAAACAAACACAAAAATAAAGAAAACATTTTTAATCTTATAGTACAGTAACTTGAAAAGTACAGTAATACAGTACAACAGCTGGGATACTCGGGCTGGCATCGAGGGAACAGGCGAGAAGAGTTACTGATTAGAGGAGGGAGAGGAGGTGGGAGAAGGCAGAGGTGAAGGATTATCAGCAGTAGGAGACAGAGGGAAAGCTGCCATTTCACGCATAACTGACGTTGATGACACAAGTTCTGGTTCCTTGCTGGATTTAATTCTATCTACCCTCTTGAAAAAATGATCCATTGATGTCTGGGTAGTAGCTCTTTTTTTCTCATCATAGATGACAAGGTAGCACTGGATTTCATTCTGAATGGCTGCTGCCACCTTTGGGTACCATTCGAGGTTCGGGTCCTGTGCCTCAAAAACTAACAGTGCTTCCTCAAATAAAGAAGATTCCCTTGCCATTTCCTGTGTCGTGAATCTCTTCAGTTCTTCAGTTACTTCTTCTTCCTCCTGTCCCTCTTCGTCCTTTCTCTTGGCCTCCAATTCCATCAGTAAGGTCCTCATGTTGCACAGCAAGGACTTCAATGAAATTGTCCTCTTGCAGATCTAGCTCCAGCTTCTCTCTGAGGGTCACTACGTTGCTCAAGACCTCTTTGGACTTCTGATCTACCTTCTCAAATCCACAAAAATCATGAACAAACTGTGGGCAAAGGTTCTTCCAAACCCCATTCATGGTGACCACCATACGCTCACACCATGCAAAGTCAATGTTTTTATGGTCTTGTAGATGTTATAGTCCTTCCAAAGCTGTCCCTAGGTTGTTCCTGATTTGTCACTTAACCTTTACTGCCTGACAAAAAGTGTGACATAAATAATACTTCTTGAAAGTCGCTCTAACTCCCTGGTCCATAGGTTGGATGAGCAACGAAGTATTCGGTGACAGATGCACTACTTTGACGTTGGGCTGAAAGTCATCCATGGATGGGGGGTGGCCCACAGCATTGTTGAGCAGCAAAAGAATGTTTTGCTGGAACGTCCTTCTCCAAGCAATATTTCTCTACATCTGGGATAAAGTGGTGGCAAAACCAGTCCTGGAACGTGGCCTGTGTCATCCAGGATTTGGGGTTACACTTCCATGCAACAGCAAGAGAGCCCTTGGCTATGTTTTTAAGGGCTCTTGGGTTCTCTGAATGATAAACTAAGAGAGGCTTCAGCTTCAATTCACCGGAAGCATTGCCACCAAACAACAGTTAGCCTATCCTTTGCTGCTTTACAGCCCGGCATCAACTTTTCCTCCTTACTGGTGTAACTTCGGTCTGGCATCCTCTTCCAGTACAGTTAGGTCTCATCCACATTAAAAAACCTGATTGGGTAAATACACACCATTATCAATAATTTCTCAAAGTGTTTCCGGAAGTTCCCGGACAGCTAACCTATCTGCACTTGCTGCCTCTCCACTTACTTTTACGTTGTGAAGGTTGGCTCTAGCCTTGAACCGATGAAAGCAGCCATGGCTGGCATTAAAAGATGTGCCCTCTGATTCTTTGCCGTTTTTCTTCTTCAAGTCTTCATAAAGGCTTTTAGCTTTCTCTTGAATCAGCATTAAGCTGAGCAGGACTCAGCACTGACGTTGATCCTGCATCTGCACACTGAGAAGTTTCTCCCTCTCCTCCATCACTTTTCCATGCTGCTTCGATATTTTGTCAACATCGTCAGCACAGCAGATTTCACATGTTCCGTGATCTTGTCCTTGTTCTTTAGATTCGTGCCAATGATTGAATGATTCATGTTATAAGAATGAGCGATGTCTAACATCTTTTTGCCTCGCTCCACTCTCTCAATTACTTTCACTTTTGTTTCCGTTATTATCGCTTGGCCCTTCTTAACAGTACCAGCTACATCACCGCTGCTTTTACGGTTGCTTCCAGACATCTTGGGCTTGAAATAAAGGTACCGTACTACTGTACTCTATACAGTACTGTAAAGTACACAAAAGCACAACCACTTGTAGAGGATGCACGCACATGACAATGTATGCCAGACACGTGAACTAACTTACATGATTGGACATGGGAATGGACGTTTGCATCTTTGAAAGTTTGCAACTTGAAGGTTCGTATGTAGGTGACTTACTGTGTTTGTACTGCCTAGGGAGAACTACCTAGGAAAACTGTGGTATGATTTATGTCAGAGAATGTTTTGCTTATGTTCTCTTCTAGGAGTTTTAAGGTGTCCTATCTTATATTTAAGCATGTAAGCCGTTTTGAGTTTATTTTTGTGTATGGTGTGAGGGTATGTTCTGACTTCACTGATTTGAATACGGCTGTCCAACTTTCAAAACATCACTTGCTGAAGAGACTATCTTTTCCCCATTGTATATTCTTGCCTCCCTTGTCGAAGGTTAATCGACCACAGGTGTGGGGGTTTATTTCTGGGCTCTCTATTCCATTCCATGGATTCATGTATCTCTTTCTGTGCCAATACCATGCGGTTTTGATTACTGTAACTTTGTAGTATTGTCTGAAGTTTAGGAGGGTTATGCCTCCTGCTTTGTTCTTCCTCAGGATTGTGTTGACAGTTCTGACTTTTTATGGTTCCAGATACATTTTAGGATTATTTGTTCTAGTTCTGGGGAAAATGTCATGGGCAATTTGATAGGGATCACATTAAATCTGTAGATTGCTTTGGGTAGTATGGCCATTTTAACAGTATTAATTCTTCCCATCCAAGAGTGTGGGATGCCTTTCCATTTCTCTGAATCATCTTCAGTTTCCTTTACTAATGTTTTGTAGTTCTCAACATATAAATCTTTCACCTCCTTGGTGAGGTTTATTCCTAAGTATTTTATTTTTTGATGCCATTTTTAAAAGGATTGCGTGTTTACATTTCCTTTCTGGTATTTCATTGTTAGTGTAAAGAAATGCAACCAGGGACTGCCCTGGTGGCTCCATGGTTGAGAATCTGCCTGACAATACAGGGGACATGGGTTTCAGCCCTGGTGCAGGAAGATCTCACATGCCGTGGAGCAACTAGACCTGTGTGCCACAAGTACTTAGCCTGCACACTAGATCCCGTGAGCCACAACTACTGAGCCCGTGTGCCACAACTACTTAAGCCCGCGTGCCTAGAGCCCGTGCTCTGCAACAAGAGAAGCCACTGCAACGAGAAGCCTGCGCACCACAACGAAGACTAGCCCCCACTGGCCACAACTAGAGAAAGCCCGTGCACAGCAATGAGGACCCAATGCAGCCAAAATAAATTTAGAAAAAGAAAAGAAAAACCAAGAAATGCCAATTAACCAATTAATGTATGTTAATCTTGTATCCTGCTACTTTGCTGAATTTGTTTATCAGTTCTAGTAGTTTTTGTGTGGAACTTTTAGGGTTTCCTTTATATATATTATCATGTCATCTGCATATAATGACAACTTTACCTCTTCCCTTCCAATGTGGTTAGATTTTATTTCTTTTTCTTGTCTGATTGTTGTGGCTAGGACTTCCAATACTATGTTGAAGAGAAGAGGTGAGAGTGGGCATCCTTGTCTTGTTCCAGATTTTAGGGGGAAGGCTTTCAGTCTATGAACATTGAGTATTATATTGGCTGTGGGTTTGTCATAAATAGCTTTTATTATGTTGAGATATGTTTCCTCTATACCCACCTTGGTAAGTGTTGTTTTGTTTTGTTTTGTTTTGTTTTTTGCGGTACGCGGGCCTCTCACTGTTGTGACCTCTCCCGTTGCGGAGCACAGGCCTCGGACGCGCAGGCTTAGCGACCATGGCTCACGGGCCCAGCCGCCCCGCGGCATGTGGGATCTTCCCGGACCGGGGCACGAACCCATGTGCCCTGCATCGGCAGGCAGACTCTCAACCACTGCGCCACCAGGGAAGCCCTGGTAGGTGTTTTTATCATGAATGGATGTTGAAATTTTTCAAATGCTTTTTTGGAATCTATTGAGATGATCATTTGTTTTGTGTTTTTTCCTTTGTTGATGGGGTGTATCATGTTGATTGATTTGCACATGTTGAAACAACTTTGTGACACTGGGGTGAATCACATTTGTTCATGGTGTATGATCCTCTTATGTGTTGTCGGATTTGGTTTTCTAATATTCAGTTGAGAATTTTTGCATCTATATTTATCAAAGATATTGGCCTGCAATTTTTTTTTGGTAGTGTCTTTCTCTGTGTGTTTGTTTTTTTTAAAGTCTTTATTGAATTTGTTCCAATATTGCTTCTGTTTTACGTTTTGGTTTCTTGTTTGTGAGGCATGTGGGATCTTAGCTCCACCATCAGGGATTGAACCTGCCCCCACACCCCGCACTGGAAGGCGAAATCTTAACTGCTGGACCACCAGAAGAGTCCCCATCTGTTTTTGTTTGTTTGTTTGTTTGTTTAGTAAATTTCTTTCTTTCTTTATTTTTGGATGCATTGGGTGTCCATTGCTGTGCACGGGCTCTCTCTAGTTGTGGTGAACGGGGGCTACTCTTCATTGTGGTGTGGAGGCTTTTCATTGCAGTGGCTTCTTTTGTTGCAGAGCATGGGCTCTAGGTACGCGGGCTTCAACAGATGTGGCTATCAGGCTCAGTAGTTGTGGCTCCTGGGCTGTAGAGTGCAGGCTCAGTAGTTTTGGCACACAGGCTTAGCTGCTCCGAGGCATGTGGGATCTTCCCAGACCAGGGCTCGAACCTATGTTCCCTGCATTGGCAGATGGATTCTTAACCACTGTGCCACCAGGGAAGTGCCCCCCATCTGTTTTTGATATCAGGGTGATGGTGGCTTCATAGAATGTCTTTGGAAGTATTCCTTACTCTTCAATCTTTTCGAAGAGTTTGAGAAGAATCAGGGTAAGTTTTGCTTTGTATATTTGGTAGAATTTGCCTGTGAAACCATCTGATCCTGGACTTTTGTTGGTAGGGAGTTTTTTTAAATTACAGATTCTATTTTGCTTTTAGTGATCAGTATGTTCAAGTTATCTATTGCTTCTTGATTCAGTTTTGTTCAGCTGTAAAAAAGGAACATATATTTTTAGGTTATGTTAGCACCTAAATACTTACCATGTATTAGACAACAAAAGAGTGAAGAAAAAAATACTAAAATATTTTTTCAAATAGAAAAAGTATTGAAATATTTTTAAGAAATTGGGATAATAATACTAATTACAGTAATGACAAATTGTTCTGAACTTAAAGACTACTTTATCTAAGATGCTTATTATATGGTTATTATAAGCAAGATATTATATGCTTACTGTTTTATTGTTTTTAAATACATGGAATGTTTTCTCCTTTCTAACGTAATTCTTTTATTTTACCTGTATATTGTGAAAAAATGTAGTTGCACATAATATAAAAAATTACACTTTAATAGGAGATATTAATCCAGTTACATTTACTATAGTACTGAAAATACTTAGGTTTAGAGTTACGATGTTATTGAGTGCTCTGTTTTATTTATTTTTTAAAAAGATCTAATTGGAGGGGAATAAATTATTTTTTATTTATTTATTTATATCATCTTATTGGACTATAATTGCTTTACAATGGTGTGTTAGTTTCTGCTTTATAACAAAGTGAACAAGCTGTACATATACATATATTGCCATATCTCCTCCCTCTTGCATCTCCCTCCCACCCTCCCTATCCCACCCCTGTAAGTGGTCACAAAGCACTGAGCTGATCTCCCTGTGCTATGCAGCTGTTTCTTACTAGCTATCTATTTTACATTTGGTAGTATATATAAGTCCATGCCACTCTCTCACTTCGTCCCAGCTTACCCTTCCCCCTCCCCATGTCCTCAAGTCCATTCTCTATGTTTGTGTCTTTATTCCAGTCCTGCCCTTAGGTTCGTCCGAACCATATTTTTTCCTATTTTTTTAGATTCCATATATATGTGTTAGCATACAGTATTTGTTTTTCTCTTTCTGACTTACTTCACTCTGTATGACAGACTCTAGGTCCATCCACCTCACTACAAATAACACAATTTCATTTCTTTTTATGGCTGAGTAATATTCCATTACATATTGAAGATGTGCAACAACTTCTTTATCCATTGATCAGTTGATGGACACTTAGATTGCTTCCATGTCCTGGCTATTGCAAATAGAGCTGCAATGAACATTGTGGAACATGACTCTTTTTGAATTATGGTTTTCTCCAGGTATATGCCCAGTAGTGGGATTGCTGTGTCATATGGTAGTGGTAGTTCTATTTTTAGGTTTTTAAGGAACCTCCATACTGTTCTCAATAGTGGCTGTATCAATTTACACTCCCACCAACCGTGCAAGAGGGTTCCCTTTTCTCCACACCTCTGCAGCATTTATTGTTTGTAGATTTTTTTGATGATGGCCATTCTTACCTCTGTGTGGTGATACCTCATTGTAATTTTGATTTGCATTTCTCTAATGATCAGTGACGTTGAGCACTCTTTCATGTGTTTGTTGGCAATCTGTATATCTTCTTTGGAGAAATGTCTATTTAGGTCTTCTGCCCATTTATGGATTGGGTTGTTTGTTTTTTTGATATCAACCTGCATGCGCTGCTTGTAAAGTTTGGAGAGTAATCCTTTGTCAGTTGCTTCGTTGGCAAATATTTTCTCCCATTCTGAGGGTTGTCTTTTCGTCTTGTTTACGTTTTCCTTTGCTGTGCAAAAGCTTTTAAGTCTCATTAGGTCTCATTTGTTTATTTTTGTTTTTATTTCCATTTCTCTAGGAGGTGGGTCAAAAAGGATCTTGCTGTGATTGATGCCATGCAGTGTTCGGCCTATGTTTTCCTCTAAGAGTTTTATAGTGTCTGGCCTTACATTTAAGTCTTTAATCCATTTTGAGTTTATTTTTGTGTATGGTGTTAGGGAGTCTTTTAATTTCATTCTTTTACCTGTAGCTGTCCAGTTTTCCCAGCACCACTTATCGAAGAGGCTGTGATTTCTCCATTGTATATTCTTGCCTCCTTTATCAAAAATAAGGTGACCATATGTGTATGGGTTTATCTCTGGGCTTTCCCTCCTGTTACATTGATCTATATTTCTGTTTTTGTGCCAGTACCATACTGTCCTCACTACTGTAACTTGGTACTATTGTCTGAAGTCAAGGAGCCTGATTCCTCCAGCTCTGTTTTTCTTCTCAAGATTGCTTTGGCTGTTCAGGGCCTTTTGTGTTTCCATACAAATTGTGAAATTTTTTGTTCCAGTTCTCTGAAAAATGCCATTGGTAGTTTCATAGGGATTGCATTGAATCTGTAGATTGCTTTGGGTAGTGTAGTCATTTTCACAATGTTGATTCTTCCAATCCAAGAACATGGTATATTTCTCTATCTGTTTGTGTCATCTTTGATTTCTTTCATCAGTGTCTTTTAGTTTGTTGAGTAAACGACTGTTGTCTCCTGAGGTAGGTTTATTCCTAGGTATTTTATGCTTTTTGTTGCAGTGGTAAATGGGAGTGTTTCCTTAATTTCTCTTTCAGATTTTTCATCTTTAGTGTATAGGAATGAAAGAGATATCTGTACATTAATTTTGTATGTTGTAACCTTACCACATTCATTGATTAACTCTAGTAGGTTTCTGGTAGCATTTTTAGGATTCTCTATGTATAGTATTATGTCATCTGCAAACAGTGAGAGCTTAACTTCTTTTCCGATTTGAATTCCTTTTATTTCTTTTTCTTCTCTGGTTGCTGTAGCTAAAATTTCCAAGAGTGTTGAATAATAGTGGTGAGAGTGGGCATCCTTGTCTTGTTCCTGATCTTGGTGTAAATGCTTTCACTTTTTCACCATTGAGAACGATGTTGGCTGTGGGTTTGTCATATATGGCCTTTATTATGTTGAGGAAAGTTCCCTCTATGCCTACATTCTGGAGGCTTTTTTTTTTTTATCATAAATGGGTGTTTAATATTGTCGAAAGCTTTTTCTGCATCTATTGAGATGACCATATGGTTTTTATCTTTCAGGGTTTTTTTTCCTTTTTTCTTTTTTTTTTGCAGTACGCGGGCCTCTCACTGTTGTGGCCTCTCCCGTTGTGGAGCACAGGCTCCGGACGTGCAGGCTCAGCGGCCATGGCTCATGGGCCCAGCCGCTCTGCAGCACGTGGGATCTTCCCGGACCGGGGCACAAACCCGTGTCCCCTGCATCGGCAGGCAGACTCTCAACCACTGCGCCACCAGCCAAGCCCTATCCTTCAGTTTTTTAATATGGTGTATCACATTGATTTGCATGTATTGAAGAATCCTTGCATCCCTGGGATAAACCCCACTGGATCTTGGTGTATGATCCTTTTAATGCGCTATTGGATTCTGTTTGCTAGTATTTTGCTGTGGATTTTTGCATCTATGTTCATCAGTGATATTGGCCTATAGTCTTCTTTCTTTGTGACATCTTTGTCTGGTTTTGATATCAGGGAGATGGTGGTCTCATAGAATAAGTTTGGGAGAGCCTCCCTCTGCTATATTTTGGAAGAGTTTGAGAAGGATAGGTGTTAACTATTCTCTAAATGCTTGATAGAATTTGCCTGTGAAGCCGTCTGGTCCTGGGCTTTTGTTTGTTGGAAGATTTTTAATCACAGTCTCAATTTCAGTGCTGGGGATTGGTTTGTTTATAGTTTCTATTTCTTCCTGTTTCAGTCTTGGAAGCTTGTGCTTTTCTAAAAATTTGTCCATTTCTTCCAGGTTGTCCATTTTATTGGCATATAGTTGCTTGCAGCAATCTCTCATGATCCTTTGTATTTCTGCAGTGTCAGTTTTACTTCTCTTTTTTCATTTGTAATTCTATTGATTTGAGTCTTCTCCCTTTATTTCTTGATGAGTCTGGCTAATGATTTATCAATTTTGTTTATCTTCTCAGAGAACCAGCTTTTAGTTTTTTTGATCTTTGCTGTTGTTTCCTTCATTTCTTTTTCATTTATTTCTGATCTGATCTTTATGATTTCTTTCCTCTGCTGACTTTGGGTTTTTTTTTTCTTTCTTTCTCTAATTGCTTTAGGTGTGTGGTTAGCTTGTTTATTTGAGATGTTTCTTGTTTCTTGAGGTAGGATTGTAGTGCTATAAACCTCCCTCTTAGAACTGCTTTTGCTGCATCCCATAGGTTTTGGGTCTTCATTGTCATTTGTTTCTAGGTATTTCTTTATTTCCTCTTTGATTTCTTCAGTGATGTCTTGGTTATTAAGTAGTGTATTGTTTAGCGTCCATGTGTTTGTATTTTTTACAGATCTTTTCCTGTAATTGATATCTAGTCTGATAGCATTGTGGTCGGAAAAGATACTTGATACGATTTCAATTTTCTTAAATTTACCAAGGCTTTTTTTGTGACCCAAGATATGATCTATCCTGGAGAATGTTCCACGAGCACTTGAGAAAAAGTGTATTCTGTTGTTTTTGGATGGAATGTCCTATAAATATCAATTAAGCCCATCTTGTTTAATGTATCATTTAAAGCTTGTGTTTCCTTATTTATTTTCATTTTGGATGATCTGTTCATTGGTGAAAGAGGAGTGCTAAAGTCCCCTACTATGATTGTGCTACTGTCGAATTCCCCTTTTATGGCTGTTAGCATTTGCCTTATGTATTGAGGTGCTCCTTTGTTGGGTGCATAAATATGTGCAATTGTTATAAGTTCTTCTTGGGTTGATCCCTTGATCAATGTAGTGTCCTTCTCTGTCTCCTGTAATAGTCTGTATTTTAAAGTCTTTTTTTTGTCTGATATGAGAATTGTACCCTAGCTTTCTTTTGATTTCCATTTGCATGGAATATGTTATTCCATCCCCTATCTTCCAGTCTGTATGTGTCCCTAGGTCTGAAGTGGGTCTCTTGTAGACCGTACATTTACTGGTCATGTTTTTGGATCCATTCAGCCAGTCTATGTCTTTTGGTTGGAGCATTTAATCCATTTGCATTTAAGGTAATTATTGATATGTATGTTCTTATTACCATTTTCTTAATTGTTTTGGGTTTGTTATTGTAGGTCTTTTCCTTCTCTTGTGTTTCCTGCCTAGAGGAGTTCCTTTAGCATTTGTTGTAAAGCTGGTTTGGCGGTGCTGAATTCTCTTAGCTTTTGCTTGTCTGTAAAGGTTTTAATTTCTCTGTCAAATCTGAATGAGATCCTTGCTGGGTCGAGTAATCTTGGTTGTAGCTGTTCCCCTTTCATCACTTTAAATATGTCCTGCCATTCCCTTCTGGCTTGCAGAGTTTCTGCTGAAAGATCAGCTGTAAACCTTATGGGGATTTCCTTGTATGTTATTTGTTGTTTTTCCCTTGCTGCTTTTAATATTTTTTATTTGTATTTAATTTTGAATAGTTTGATTAATATATGTTTTGGCATGTTTCTCCTTGGGTGTATCTTGTATGGGACTCTCTGCCCTTCCTGGACTTGATTAATGATTTCCTTTCCCATATTAGGGAAGTTTTCAACTATTATTTCTTCAAATATTTTCTCAAGTCTCTTTCTTTTTCTCTTCTACTTCTGCGACCCCTATATTAGAATGTTGGTGTGTTTAATGTTGTCCCAGAGGTGTCTCAGATTTTCCTCAATTCTTTTCATTCTTTTTTCTTTATTCTGCTCTGCAGTAGTTATTTCCACTATTTTATCTTCCAGGTCATTTATCCATTCTTCTGCCTCCGTTATTCTGCTATTGTTTCCTTCTAGAGAATTTTTAATTCCATTTGTTGTGTTGTTCATCATTGTTTGTTTGCTCTTTAGTCCTTCTAGGTCCTTGTTAAACGTTTCTTGTATATTCTCCATTCCAGTTCCAAGATTTGGGATCATCTTTACTATCATTACTCTGAATTCTTTTTCCAGTAGACTGCCTATTTCCTCAACATTTGTTTGTTCTGGTGGGATTTTGCCTTGCTCCTTCATCTGCTGTGTGTTTCTCTGTCTTCTCATTTGGCTTTGGGGACTGTGTTTGGGGTCTCCTTTTCGCAGGCTTCAGATTCGTAGTTCCCGTTGTTTTTGGTGTCTGCCCCCAGTGGCTAAGGTTGGTTCAGTGGGTTGTGTAGGCTTTCTGGTGGAGGGGACTGGTGCCTGTGTTCTGGTGGGTGTGTCTGGATCTTGTCTTTCTGGTGGACAGGTCCGCATCCGGTGTTGTGTTTTGGGGTGTCTGTGGCCTTATTATGATTTTAGGCAGCCTCTCTGCTAATGGGTGGGCCTGCGTTCCTGTCTTGCTAGTTGTTTGGCATGGGATGTCCAGCACTGGATCTTGCTGGTCTCTGAGTGGAGCTGGGTCTTAGCGTTGAGACGGATATCTCCGGGAGGCTTTCGCCGTTTGATATTACAAGATGCCGGAGGCCTCTGGTAGACCAATGTCCTGAACTCAGCTCTCCGAACTCAGAGGCACAGGCCTGACACCCGGCCAGAGCACCAAGACCCTGTCAGCCACACGGCTGGCGGTGAGAGCAAGAGGTAGCTTTGGTACATCTCAAAGACCACCAATGAGATTCACTAACCATTTTCTCTCCATAAGTGAAGAAAACAAAATTCAGTCTTTGGCTAGTCAGCCACTTTGGTATCCAGCCTCCAAGATGGCCCCAACTATCCCCTAATTATCTCCCAGTCTTCATGTACCTGTGTGGCTCCTCGCACTTGAAAAGGGCTGACTGTTTCACTAATAAGAAATTGCAGGAATGACAAAGTGCAGCTTCCAAAGTTGTAAAAGACATTGCAGCTTCTGCTTTGGTTTCTGCTAGATCACTCATCCTGGGATAAGCCAGATGCCATGTCATGAGGACACTCAAGCAGCCCTAAGGAGAGATCCATGTGGCAAGGAACTGAGGCCTCTTACCTACAGCCATGTGAGTGAGTCATCTCAGAAGTCAAAAGATTTAATTTTATTTATTTTTGTTTGCGTTGGGTCTTCGTTGCTGCACAAGATTTCTCTAGTTGTGTCAAGCAGGGGTTACTCATTGTCGTGGTGCACGGGCTTCTCCTTGTGGTCGTTTCTCTTGTTGTGGAGTATGGGCTCTAGGTGCATGGGCTTCAGTAGTTGTGTCACGCAGGCTCAATAGTTGTTGCTTGCTGGCTCTAGAGCGCAGGCTCAGTAGTTGTGGCACACGGGCTTAGTTGCTCTGCAGCATGTGGGATCTTCCCAGACCAGGGATTGAATCCCTGTCCCCTGCATTGGCAGGCAAATTCTTACCACTGTGCCACCAGGGAAGTCCAGTGTGCTCTTTTTTTTTTTTTTTAGTCTGTTTTCATTATTTTCTATCTGAACGATTCGGTATTAAATAAAAAAAAATAATACTCCTTTCTACCCCTCCTGTTTGAGGATTATATATGAAGAAGTATGTCTTATTTATTAATCTCAAATTTTCAGCTTACTTTTAAGAAGTAATCACAATGTCAAGTATTTAATACCTTTCACTTCCACCTTGAAAAGCATGGATATTAAAGTGCTGATATAATTACCTTCCCTAGTCTATCGTTTTTACTTTTTGTTATGTATGAAAAACAACCAAAAACATGCATGGTTTGTAAGGAAATGACAAATTTCAGAAAATTCAGAATCTGAATACACTCTATACATAGCTTCTAGATAAAGACACAGAAAATTGCCAGATACTCAGATGCCCCCTGGTCGCATTCAGGTGACTCCTCTTAAGGTTTAATATTGTTTTTGTATGTAACGAAAAGATCATGTTACCTGTATTTTGTATTTTATATAAATGTTATGGCATAGTAAAAATCACTTTTGGATTGGGCTTTTTAAATTTTATGTTGCTTGTGAATATGCCTATATGGTTGCCTGTTGTTGTGATCATGCATTGCCACTGTTGCATAGGATTCCATAGTGTAAATATTTAATTATTAATTAATTTATTCCAATGTGTATTACAGTATGAGTGATTTTCAGTTTGTGTCTATTGAGAATAGCACTGGTATATAAACTCTAGAACTTGAGCTTTGGTGGTGTGTGTATAAATTATTGTTCAGTATACATGTAGTAGTAAGATTTTTGAGTCACAGCTTTCATGTGTTTATCTTTTTAGATATTTCTAAATATTTTCAAAACATTTGTATGGGGCTTCCCTGGTGGCGCAGTGGTTGGGAGTCCGCCTGCCGATGCAGGGGACGCGGGTTCGTGCCCTGGTCCGGGAAGATCCCACATGCCACGGAGCAGCTGGGCCCGTGAGCCATGGCCGCTGAGCCTGCGTGTCCGGAGGCCACAACAGTGAGAGGCCCACGTACGCGCAAAAAAAAAAAAAAAAAAAAAAAAACATTTGTATGATTTTTCATCCTCAGCAGCAATGAATGAGATTCAAGGATTATACACATTCTTGTGAAACTTGATTATACCTGTCATTTTCATTTGAACTTTCTGGTTGGTGAGTGATAATTCCAGGTATCACTTTTTTGCATTTAATTGACTACTAAGAAGCCAAGCATCTTTTGATATGTTTACTTAACATTCTGTACTCTCTTTTTTGAAATATCTTTTGGTATATTTTCCCCATTTTTGCTATTACATTATCTTCTTATTGAAGACTTTTTTTTTTAACATCCGAAGACTTCTTATTTAGGAGCTTTTAATATATGCTTGCTATGAGTTGTTTTCTCTTTCTGTCTCTCCTTCTCTTTCTTTAGATGCGTGTCAGTTTTTAATGTTAATAACATCTAATTTGTTATTTTCCTATTTATTTAGTCTTATTTCTATTTATTTATGTAGTCTTCTTATCTGTAGCAGAACACATTATTTATTCTAAACCACAAATATGTTTTCATTCCTTCAATAAATCTAATTATTAAGCTTTAAATTTAAGTTAATTTTCTAAACTAAATATGTTGTATCATAGTATTAATTTTTCTATGACAGCTGAAAGGTTACATTTATTCAGAAAATGTTGTATGCAGCTTTCTTTCCATTTGCTCCTACTTCTTATTGATTCACAGAGGTAAACATCACTTCATCCATGGATCTGACTTTTCTCTGATTTCTCATGGTCATTCTCACTAATTCGTCTTGCCTCCTGAAATCTTTAGCAATCCCATTATTCCACAGAAGCAAAAACCTTCCTTGGGCCTTTTTCCTCAGAAGATTGATTATTCCCACATTTTAAATGGGAGTTTGCAATAAGTTAGGAGAAAATGCCACAAGGGTCTCTCATTTTTTTCCCACACCTTGTATCAGTCTCTGCTTGCACTCTGTGTTCAAAGAGTTTTATACAACACATTGATGGAAGGTGCCAGTTGTTTCTCTCCTTGGGGCAAAAGACAGATTAATTACCTGACAAATAAAATAAAGACAGTGTCTTGCTCTGTTCAAATGTTGGACAGGACTGCTTGCATCCTAATTTAAAAGTTTCAGGTGACTGAAGCTTAAGATTCCTAAGCTTTAATCCATACTTGCACCATGCACAGCACCCAACAGGACTGCCTTACATGACCCCATGAGACTTTTGTGTGCAAGTGGAACAGATAAAACTATAAAACTATTGCTGTCTTTTTGTGTCATAAAAATGATTTTTTGTCTCATTTAAAATATGTTTTTCTAAAATCTGAAAACGTGTCAGGCTAAAATATTGGAATTTCAAATATGGTAAAATCTAAGACCCTTCAAATTTCTTTCCAGTTTTGTTGATAATGGGATGCTGTCAGAGATATGACTTCATTAAACACAATAGGTGAGATTCCTTCATAGGCCTGATTGGGGAATATGAAAATAATACCCGGGAAAATCTGGACATTTTCTAGTTCTCAAGTGTTGGTTAAGATGGTAGAAAGGGCCCTTCATTGTCTATATGTGAATGCAGATCAATTGAGAGAGGTGGGGATAAAACAAGCAGCCTAAATATCCTTTATATTTGTTGTACTACTAGCAGAAAGAGGAAGGGTCAACATGTCACCATGGTTGATATAGCAAATAAGCTGTTTGAAACTACACAGAAATATACCTGCTTGTATTTTCTGTGCAGTTTCCCTCTCTTTTTGTGTGCCCTGATACCTCCCTCAACTTAGGTACCAACTCCAGCAGCATTAAGCAGAAATCCAAAGAAATCTATTCTTTGGAATTATGAGGAAGGGAAGACTCGAAAATTTTATAGCATGCTCTATACAAGTATACACGTCACCATCCTTATCCATGTCATGCCATGCATGGAGGGTCAGTAGGTCAGGGGATTCTGGAAGCACCAAGGTCTGTGGGGTTAATCACAGCTGCATTCATGGGCAGTAAAAGAGAAGGGCCTTATCTTGGTCACTTTCTCAATGCTAGTAGCTACAAAAAGAAGAGGACAGCAGACATCTTAGGGAGAAGAGCCAACATTAAATGAAATGTCCTTATTACTCTAGGCAACCTCTCATGATAGCCTCCCATAGCTCCTCAAATCCCTACATACTTGCACAAGGGATAGTGTAATATTACTGGAGCGTGTGACTGCAGCTTAACATTATGTTTGTTGAAAAAAATAAAAGTAGGTTCAAGTGATAGGGTTTGAAACGGGTTCACAGTGCGAGGGAAACTATTGTAACACTGTGGACGGAACCCTTTGGATGGATTCATCATGTTTTTGTTTTTGTTTCTTTGCTGCTTCAGAATCTGTAGTAGAGATTGGTGTGTTCCATGATGCATTCCCGCTTCTTATAAGTTTTAGATGGAATACCCCATTAGGAAGAAGCGCACGTAAGGAAGATTAGTGAGTCAAACTCCTCTGCCCTCTGTCAGCAGTGGGTGCAAAGGGATTTAGACCAAGTGCTTTCATCCTTTGATGTGCAAAGTTTTCACTATATGAATGATGTTATGTTTGTTTGCAGCTCAGGAGCCTTGGTCTCAATATTCCTGTTTAGAAAGTGTTATCCCATGTCTGCCAGAAAGAATTGCTGATGATACTGGAGGAAATTGAGAGTTATCCTTAACAATTAAGGGTTTTGTAGCAAAATGGATGGACCTAGAGATTGTTCTACTGAGTGAAGCAAGTCAGACACAGAAAGGCAGATATCATTTGATATTGCTCATATGAGGAATCTAGAAAAGAAAAAGAAAGGTACAAATGAACTAATTTACACAACAGAAATAGAGTCATGGATATAGGAAACAAACTTATGGTTACCAGGGGATAAGTGGGGAAGGGATAAATTGGGAGATTGGGACTGACCTATACACACTAGTATATATAAAATAGATAAGTATTGGTAAGGACCTGCTTTATAGCACAGGGAACTCTACTCAATGGTGTGTACTGGCATATACGGGAAAAGCATCTTAAAAATAAACAACAAGGGTTTTGGGATTATATAATAAATATAAATGTGCAAACCTTTAACATGAAAGGAAAAAATCAGTTAACTCTTTGGTCCCTGTTATGGTGTAAACATTTTGTACATCTAATTTTAAAATTTTGAAACCCAGCTTCCATGTTGATGGTATTAGGAGGTGGGGCTTTTGGGAGGTGATTAGGTCATGAGGCCAGAGACCTGAAACATGGGATTAGTGACCTAATAAATGTAGCACACAGAAGATCTCATGCCCATCACATTATTTCATTGCCGAGCGAGAAGACCCACATTATGAACCAGATATTGTTCCCTCACCAGACACTAAGTCAGCTGGCAACTTGTTCTTTTTTTAGAAAATCAATTAATTAATTTTTGGCTGCATCGGGTCTTTGTTGCAGCGTGCGGGCTTCTCATTGGGTGGCTCCTCTTGTTGCAGAGCACGGGCTCTAGGCGTGCGGGTTTCAGTAGTTGTGGCACACGGGCTCAGTAGTTGTGGCCTGTGGGCTCTAGAGTACAGGCTCAGTATTTGTGGTGCACGGGCTTAGTTGTTCCATGGCATGTGGGATCTTCCCGGACCAGGGCTTGAACCCGTGTCCCCTTTATTGGTAGGCAGATTCTTAACCACTGTGCCACCAGGGAAGTCCCTGGTAACTTGTTCTTGAACTTTTCAGCCTCAGCAATTATGAGAAAACAAAAATATTCTGTTGTTTATAAAATATCAAGTCTCTCGTATTTTGTTTTAGCAGTCAAAGAGCTGGCTGAGGAGAAATATCCGTGAGCTTGAAGACATATCAAGAGAAACCTCTAAATCTCAAAAGAAAAGAGAAAATGGGCAGGAAAGAAACCAACAGAACAGAGTAATCAATAATTGTGGAACAATGAAAATGCTGTGACCTATACATAATGGATATAGCAGGAGGAGAATAAAGATAAGAAAGAACAGAAAATATTTTTTTAAAATGACTGAGAATCTCCCCAGATGAATGTCTGACACTAAATCCACAACATCCAAACTTAGAGGAACATATGAATAGTAAAGAAAACTGACCAATATCTCTCAGGAACATCAATGCAAAAATCCTCAACAAAATATTAACAAATAGAATCTAACAATATTTTGAGAGAATTTTATATCATGAATGAGAGGGAATAATCCCAGTTATGCAAGGCTGGTTCAACATTCTAAAATCAAATAATTATATCCATCGTATTAACACCCTAAAGACAATCATTAGTATATCAGTAGATTCAGAAGACCTTTGAAAAAAATCTAACACCCATTCTTCATAAAAAATCTCAGTTAAAGAAATAGACTGGAGCTTTCTCAAGTTGATAACAGAGATCTACAGGAAACTTTTATCCTACATCATGATTAATGGTCAAAAACATGAAGCTTTTCCACTAAGTTCAGGTAAAAGCAAGGATATCCCCTTTCATGACTCCTTTTCCATATTTTACTCCAAGTCCTTGCTAATGCAATAAGGCACAAAAATAAATAAAACAAATACAGATTGGGTAGAAAAAAATGAAAGCAGCCTAAATAAAATGTGGACCAATATACTTTATGGACACCTCACCAAAGAAAATAGACACTATGCATATAAGGATACAGAAGAATAATCCAGATTACATGCTGCCATGAAAAAGCAAATTAACAATACAATTAGATACGATTTTAGCCATTAGAATGGATAAAATGTGAACAATGACAAGAACAAATTCTGTAGGGGATGTGGAACAATAGGAAATGTCATTTGTTATCGGTGGAAATGAAAAATAATACAGCCATTTTGGTAGTCTGATTGACACTTGCTATAATATTGAACATTCCGTTACTGTACAATCTGGCAAGTGTTCTCACGGATATTTACTGAAAGTAGTTTAAAACATGCTTCCAGACGAAAACCTGCATATGGATATTTATAGCACCTAATTCAATATTGCCAAAATGTGAATGAAACTAAGGTGTCCTCTAATACGTGAATGAAATGATATAGTATTAATATATTCTGGGAATGGGATAATATTGAGCACTAAAAAAGTAAGCTATCAAGCCATAAAAATATATGGGAATTCTTTTTTTCTTTTGAAATGTAGGTGATTTTCTTTGTTTTGTAATTTAAATTTTATTGGAGTATAGTTGATTTACAATGTTGTGTTCATTTCAGCTGCACAGCAAGTGATTCAGTTACACATATGCATATATTCATTCTTTTTCAGATTCTTTTCTGATAAAGGTATTCCCAGAATATTGAGTAGAGTTCCCTGTGCTATACACTAGGTCCTTGTTGCTTATCTATGTTCTATATAGTAGTATTCGTATGTTTCCCCCAAGTTCCTGATTTGTCCCTACCCCCCACCTTTCCCCTTTGGTAACCATAAGTTTGTTTTCCAAGTCTGTGAGTCTGCCTCTGTTTTGTAAGTTAGTTCATTTGTATCAATTTTTAGGTTCCACCTAGAAGTGATATCATACAATATTTGTCTTACTGTGTCTGACTTACTTCACTTAGTACAATCATCTCTAGGTCCATCCATGTTACTGCAATTGGCATTATTTTCTTCTATTTTATGGCTGAGTCATATTCCATTATATATATGTATCACATATTCTTTACCTATATTCACATGTTGATGGACATTTTGGTTGCTTCCATGTCTTCGCTATTGTAAAGAGTGTTGCAGTGAACATTGGGGAAGATGTGTCTTTTCGATTTATGCTTTCCTCCAGATATGCACACAGGAGTGCACTTGCTGGATCATCTGGTAGCTCTATTTTATTTTATTTTATTTCATTTCATTTCAATTTCAAGTTTTTTGGAGTATAGTTGATTTACAACACTGTGTTACTTTCTGCTGCACAGCAGAGTGAAGCAGTTGTACATATATCCAATCCTTTTTGGATTCCTTTCCCATACAGGTCATTACAGAGTATTGAGTAGAGTTCCCTGTGCTATACAGTAGGCCCTCATTTGTTATCTCTTTTATATATAGTGGTGTGTATGTGTCACTCCCAATTTCCAATTTATCCCTCCTGCCTCCCCTTACACTGGTAACCTCCATTCTGTGCTCCATAGTGGCTGTTACCAATTGGCATTGCCACCAGTAACGTAGTATTGGTGGTGCAGTGGTTAAGAATCCGCCTGCCAGTGCAGGGGACACAGGTTCGAGCCCTGGCCCAGGAAGATCCCACATGCCACAGAGCAACTAAGCCCGTGCGCCACAACTACTGAGTCTGCGTTCTAGAGCCCACGAGCCACAACTACTGAGCTCACGTGCCACAACTACTGAAGCCTGTGTGCCTAGAGCCTGTGCTCCACAGCAAGAGAAGCCACCGCAAACAGAAGGCTGCGTACCACAACGATGAGTAGCCGCCGCTTGCTGCAACTATAGAAAAGCCGCATGCAGCAACAAAGACCCAACGCAGATTAGAAAATAATAACTAGTAGGTTTCTCTTTTCTCCACACCCTCTGAAGCACTTCTTGTTTCTAGACATTGTGAGGATGGCGATTCTGAGTGGTTCCAGGTGATACTTGTTTGTACATCTGATTTGCATTTGTCTAACATAAAGCCATGGTGAGCATCTTCATATGTGCTTTATTTATTGTTTTTGAACAGTGTGAGTAAAATTTACCCCTTCAAAAAGGGTTATTGAAAGGTTGCCTTGCTTTGAAGTCTATTTCAATTACCTACCCCAAGACATTTGTTGAGGGCTGTTGTCATTTACAGCTCCCCAGGCATTGTGAATATGAAGTGCCTATAAGGTCCAGTTTTAGAATTGTTGTTATGGGAAACAGAAGGCGGCGGGATTTCTACTGTCCCTCTCTGGTTACTGACACAACCTTACATGTAGGGAAAGTCCTGTTCCTGGGTTTTAAATTAGAGTGGAATGTGCCTGACCAAACATGTAAGGGCTTCTGTCCCATTCCTTCTTCCCCCTTACCCTTCATCCCCCAAACAAGTATAAGCCCCTGAAAAATCACCTGTTGAGGGTGCTGTCTTGTAGAGTGGGATGACCCTAATGAAGGAGTCGGGAGGTCGGAACCCAAACACCAGGATATGTTGAGACCAGGTGATTTTCCAAATGTCATCCAGACCAGAGAGTCCACCATCCTTTGGGTGTCAGAGGGTTGGCTTAGTAGTATGAGGGCACACTTAGATCTGGAGATTGTGATCCCATGCAGAAGGGGCCAGGTACTACATGTTCAAGGAGTCAAATTAGCTGGCATATCCTCCCGAGGTCCTCAGGCCCACAACAGTCCAGCCTTGGGACCAAACTGGGTCTGTTTCCAGGGATGTGACACTAGCTCGTTCACCGCGACTAAACAAATTTAGTGATCATTTTTCTTTTCTATAATTTAATTTTAAATTTATAATGGAGTATAGTTGATTTACCACGTTGTGTTCGTTTTTGATATACACCAACATGATTCACTTATACAGAGATGACTATATATTCTTTTTGGAATTATTTTCCCATTGAGGTTACTAAAGGGTGTTGAGAAGAGTTGCAAGTGCTCTACAGCAGGTCCATGTTGATTACAAGTTTTCTCTCTGTAAATATGTATATACTAACTCCAACCTCATGATTTATGCCTCCAACACCCCTTTCCAGTTTGGCAAACAAAAGTTTGTGTTCTAAGTCTGAGACTCTGTTTCTGTGTTGTAAGATAGTACCTTTGTATCAATTGTTAGATTCCACGGATAAGTTATATCATATGATATTTATCATTGTCTGATTTATGACACTTAGTATGAATGTATCTATGTCCTTCCGAGTGGCTGCAAATGACCTTATTCCATTCATTTCATGGCTGAGTAATATTCCATTGTACATATCTAGCATAATTTCTTTATCCATTCTTCCTTCCGAGGACGTTTAGGTAGCTTCCAAGTAGAGGCTCTTGTAAACAGGGCTGCATAAATTTCGGAGTGCCTGGGTCCTGTCAATTTACGTTTCCTTCCAAGATACAGGCCCAGGAGTGGAAGCGCCATATGCTCTGAAGCTCTGTTTTTTAGATTTTTAAGGAATCACCACCCACTTCTCCACAGTGACTGTTAGCAATTTACATTCCCACCATCAGCTTGTCAGGGTTCCCTTTTCTCCACGCCCTGTCCTGCATTTCAGGTTTTACACTTTGTGAGCTTGGCCATTCTGACTGGTGCGAAGTGATACCTCTTTGTAGTATTAATTTACATTGCCCGCCTGTTTTTTTGGCCAAAAATGGAGTAAGGGTTTTTCCTGACTATATTAAGGAATAACGCATACGGCCTTTTTGGCCAACTACACCATTGGCGATGTTCAGCAGCTTTGCATGTGCTTTAATGGCGAGTGCAAACTACCTCTTGAAATCCCTTTCCTGCAATTCTGCCTTGCTTACAAGGCCTTTACGAATACTTGGCTCAAGAAATGACTCCATTAGAGGTGTCAATTACAACCCTGCATGTTTGTGAATTGCAGGGCCCATGAGCACCATTTTTCAACTTGTTGTTTAGGGAAGCAGCCACAAAGGGGCAGGGTTTCTACAGACCCACTCTGGTTACTGGAGCACCTGAAGGAAAGGGAAATTCTTCTTCCAGATTAGGAAACTAGAGTGGCATATGCCTGTCCAAACATCTAGGGTTTGGGTCTCATTCCATCCCCCCATTCCCCTTCTTCACATGGAAAATTCCAAGCTAATCTCTCATTCGTTCCCCCTCTCCCCGTTCATCCTGCACACAAATTGCAAACTGTTAGAAACAGGAGGTTATAGGCGCTGATTCTCCAAGTGGGGAGATTGTTAATAAAGTGGCTGGATTGGCAAACCCGAGCACCAGGAGATGAAAAATGAGGTGCATTATAGACACCTTTCCCGATCACACAGTGTGCAGTCCTCTGGGTTTCCCATGCATGTTTTTGCTGTAGGAAGATTTACTTGAACCTGCAGATTTGGGACCCATAGAATGGGTACCAGGCAGTATTACTTTAAAGGGTCTGCATTTCCTCACCCAACCTCACTACTTTTCTTAGCGCGAACAGTTTCCAGCCTTATGTTCCATACTGCTGTGTGTCTAGATTTGTTTAATCCATGTTGCATCACAGCCCCTGAGCAAAAGTTGTAAGTGTTTTTCTCTGTCTCACTGTCTTTTTCTTTCAGTTTATTATTATATTGGTTACAGCTGATTTTCAATGCTCTCTTTCTTGCTGCTGTACATCCACGTGATTCACGTACAGAGAGACATCAATAAATTCTTTTTCAGATTCTTACCAGTCGTATATATTCTTTTCCAGTGAGATGAGTGTGCTGAGTGCAGTTCTTTGAGCTACCGAGTAGGCCTTGTCGATTATCAGTTTGGTATTGGGAACGGTATCTTTGCTAATTTCAACCTCCTGGATAATGCCTCACCCCTCCCCACCTTTCCCCGTTAGCAGCCTTATGTGTGTGTTCTGCATATTTGACTATGTTTCTGTTTTGTAATTTATTTGATGTGTAGCCATTTTTGATTCCACCTTTAAGTGATATCTTATGATATGTGTTCTTTTCTTTTTGACTTATGTCACTTAGAATGATCGTACGTAACTCCTCCAGAGTTGTTGCAACTGGCCTTATTATATTGATTTCTGGGCTGAGCAATATTCCACTCTACATAAGTACCACATCTCATTTATCCATGTTTTCCTTCCAGGGACATGTAGGTTATATCCAAGTCGAGGCTCTTTTAAACAGAGAGGCGGTAAAGTTTGGGGTGCCTGTGTCCTGTCGAGTTTTGTTTTCCCAAGATATATGCCCATGAGTGCAAGTGCCCTATGCTCTGTAGCTCATTTTTTAGATGTTTTAGTAAACACAATACACTTCTCCAGAGTGGCCATTGGCAATTTACATTTCCACTATCACCCTCACAGAGCTCCCTTTTCTCCTCACCCTGTCCTGCATTTCTGGTGTTTACACTTTATGAGGATGGCTCTTCTGACTGATGTGAAGTGATACCTTTTGTAGTATTGATTTCCAGTGCCCACCTGTTTGGTTGGCTGAAAAGGGTGATGCCCTTTTCTTGAATATATTCAGAGAAAACGCATACGCCCTTTTTGGCCAACTGCATCATTGTCGATATTTAGCCCCTTTTCTTGTGCTTTAATGGTGAGTCTTTTCTACCTCTTCAAATACCTTTCCTGCCATTCTCCCTTGCTTACAAGTCCTTTTCGGTGACTTACCTCAAGACATTTTTAGAGGATAGATATTTTCAACTCTTCAGTTTCGTGAATTTCAGTGCCCCTAAGTTCCATTTTTCAACTTGTATTTTTGGGAACTGGCCACAAAACAGCGGGATTTCCTCAAGCCCTATTCTGTTTCCATGGGCAATCCTAGCCTGTGGCCAATTCGTCTTCCTGATTGGAAATGAGAGTGACATGTGCCTGTCCGAACACCTAGGACTTGTCTCTCATTGTTTCTCATCCTTACGCTTCATCCTCTGGACAAATTCCAAATTGTGCGCAACAGGATGTTGACTATGCTGACATCCCCAAGTGGGGAGATTGTTAGGAAAGACGCTGGAGGGGTGAACCCGAGCACCAGGAGATGAGGAAACGAGATGCCTTTTCCAAACTCTTCCCGATCAAACAGTGTACCATCCTCTGGGTGCGACAGGCATGTGTTACAAGTAGGAAGGGTCCCGTGCATGTAAGGAGAACACCAGGGATTTTTCCAAATCAGTGTCTCCCCGAAACCCAAACTGGGGAATTTTTAAGCTACGGCTACACATATATTCATTAAGGGCCTTGGGAGGTAGGCAGAGTCCGAACTTTAGATGATTGAAGTCTTCAGGGTGAGAAGCGCTCACCATCGGCTTCCCTTAGGTTACATTTTATCTGTCGTTGATAGATGATGTCAATAAAAATATCTATTCTTTTTCAGATTATTTCCCCTTATAGGTTATTGCAAAATATTGAGTGTAGTTTCCTGTGCTATACAGTAGTTCCTTGTTGATGATCTATTTTATACATAGCAATGTGTATGTGTTAATCCCAAACTGTTAATTTATCCCTCCTCCCACCTTTCCCCTTTGGTAATAATAAATTCTAAGATTTTATACTTCTCAGAAATGGGGGAGCTGAAAGAGAGGTATCACTTTCAATGGAAAAACATTCAAAACAAGATTGTAGCTTCAGCCAAGATTATTAGATGTACATCCTTGGAAAGAAATCACTTCATTTCTCTAATGTTGACCCGACAAAAAAGACAAACCTCTTCACTGAACTTGCTTATAATAAAGTGATGGAAATATCAAATTGAAGTGTTAGAAACATCTCATTTTACCCGAGCCTTATACACGGCTCTATGTTAATTACAGTTTGGCTCAGACATCTGTTCATTGAAGTTACAACGTTCTCAATTTCTGTTACTGATCCTCCAGAGTGGGCCCCAACAAGGGTCCCCCTGCCCAGTGTCATTGTAGCCAACAGATCGAGACTGAGTTTGGTTCAGAAGCAAAGAAAACTTTATATGTTGATCATAGAATGGAAAGGTGAGAGCGTGCGCTTCCCCGCGGGCTGTGGGCCGGGCTGCTGTGTACGGATCCCGGCAGCGTCATCATCGGGAGGGAGGGGGCAGAACTCTTGAGGGCCGGGCTGGCTGCAGCTCAGGCTCTAGGTCGCGGAGTCTGCATGGGGCCCCCGCGAGCTGAGGTGTCGACCCAGCCATTCTGCACTAGGAAATCGGGTCTGAAGTGCCGGGTGTGGGACCTCTGCATGCGGAACCCTAGGAGCACGTGAAATTAGACAGAGCACAAAGGAAAAAAAGGTTGGACTTTATTTTATTGCCCAGATTCTATTTTTATCTCCCAGGAATTTTTAATGGGCTTTGCCGGTGACAAACCCCTCCTCTGCCTTTTGTCCCATTCCTCATTCTTGGGGTGCTGAGTGTGCAAACCCCTCTTCTGTAACTGCTTCGTGCTTAGTTGGGAGTCCTCATACCCGGGGAGGAGGGGCAGAACTTTTCCCCATCAGCCTCCAGGTGAGATTGATTGTCCCTAGGCCTCCTGCCTCACTTCTTGTCCGCCTGAGCATCAGCATTGGAAGTGTTATAGATTCTAATGACCTTTAAGGGTCCAGGAAAGAGAGGCGCAGAGACGCTTGGGGGGTCGGTTTTACCCCGACCCACATTTGTTCGGCCACCTTAGGCTGATTGTTTCTTCCAGCCTATATGCACTGACCAGTAGTCTGCGCTTTCTTCAATTAGGCCCCTGAATTAACGTACAAACAGCACCAGATGTCAGAGCCCTGCCTGCTCAACTCCCAGACAGTCCAGGGTCGGTGGTGATGCAGGACCATGACGGCCACTGAGTCAACGGCCTTTTGAAGTAGCCAGGAGTCCAGCCGGTCTCATTGGCCGCCGTCACCGTGGTGTCTGTAGGCTTTTCTGTGGTGACAGCATGGTATATTGTTTCCCCGCCAAGCTTATTAGCTCCCCTCTGGGTGCAGTAAGTCCTGCAAGCAGTAGTCTGCTTTTTTGGGGCACACTCTTGTTTTTTTCTGAGAGAAACTCCAGGTCAAGTGATGGTCACACGAGTCGTCATGGGGCCTGTTGTCCCCGGTTGTTTCTCTGGAGGTTGGAGTTGGAGGGCCATGTCACTCGAGGTCAGTGTGCCCACAGGGCGACCCCTGCAACTTCAGGGCATGGTCGGTGGTTAGGATCACCACATTGGGTCCGTTTCCCTTAGTAGGGAGCTGGCCTTGTGGGCTGCTGATTTCCAGATTTTTAGATGCCCCCAGTATCCTGGCCGGATGGGGCAGTGGGCCAAGCCCTTGGTGACCATAGTTTATCCTACTTGGAGGGCGTTCTTGCGTTGTTCCATTTCAAGTGGTCCCAGTTTTTGCACTAATACTCCAAGGGCGATTCACCTTTGACTGGGAATATAAAAGTCAAAGGGTTTAGCTAAATTAGGGAGTTCCAGGGCAAAGGTCTGAATTGACTGCTCTTTCCATTCTTCGAAAGGCCACTTCTGGATTCTAATCAAAAGGATCATCATCTTTTCCTTTCAGTGTTTCATATAGAGGCCCAGCTATCAGACTGTAGTTAGGGATCCAGATGCAGCAAACCCGGGCCTCCCCAGGAACCCCTAAGCTGTCTTCTAGTATTAGAAGGGGTAAGGCTGCAAATGGCTTCTTCCCTTTCCTGGGATTGGCTTCTCTGACCTGCTGTGAGAATGAAGCCCAGGCAGGTCACCTTAGTCTGTGATATTTGAGCCTTTTTCTTGGACACCTTCTATCCTTTTTTGGCTAGGTAGGTCAGAGGTCTCCTTAGTAGGGCTGGCAATCAGAATGTCGTCTGCATATTGAAGGAGGGTTCCGTTTTCCAGAGGTAGAACTTTTAGGTCTTTATCTAACGTTTTCCCAAAGATGGTGTGGGAAATTTTGAACCCTTGGGGCAGGACGGCCCAGCAGTATTGTTTTTGTTGTATGTTGAGTCCTGGCCCTCAGAAGCCAAAATTTCTTGTGACTCTGGGACTAATGGAATACAGAAGAAGGCATCATTGAAGTCTAATACAAAATACCATGTCCTGGTGGTTGGTAGAATGACCAGCAAGGTGTAGGAATTAGGAACTACTGGATGTATATCCTTGGTGGCTTCACTGACTGTCCTGACATGCTTTACCACGTCCCCAGCAGCCCTCGGCGCTCTCGTGGTCAGGCCAATCCCAGGATATGGAGCTCACCTGGGCAGGTCCCCAGCAGCCAACGGGACTCTCGTTGTCACGCCCCTCCCAGGGTATGGAGCTCACCTGTGCATCTACCCAGCAGCCAACGGGACTCTCGTGGTCACGCCTCTCCCAGGGTATGGAGCTCACCTGTGCATCTACCCAGCAGCCCATGGGGCACTTGTGGTCAGGTCCCTCCCAGGTTACGGAGCTCCCCTGGGCTGGTACCCTGGCAGGGCTGGGCACACAGGAACCGTGCACATAGCCCTCATTGCAGAGCACCCCCAGCTCACCTGTCACTCAGAGCTGACACAGAGCACCGCAGAGCAGGACTTGAACTAACAAACAGCAGCTCCGACAGGTCTGTGACCCTGGGCATCACTCTGTGCGGCCTCCCTCCGCCTGGTCTTCCAGAGACTTCCACTGCAGCCGGGGCACCAGGCCTCTGTCTCCACCAACCACCCCTCCTCTCCCTGACTCCTGGGCTCCTCTCATTAGGAGAGGATCTTCTTGAAGTTGTCTCCCACTCATGGACCAGATAAAATGATTAGGAAACAAGCCAGAGCTGCAGCCCCTCGTCTATCCTGACTCTGAGGAGCCCACACCTGTTCCTTGGACCTGGCCAGTTCAGCAAGGTCCATTTTCTGCATCTGTGAGCCTCTGAGGGGTGAGGATTGGCTGCCGGCCAGCCCTCCCCAGGTGTGCCTGGGTTGAGGTCAGTATGAGCACCACTCCAGGCAGCAAGAGCCCCTGCAGCTGTGCCTGACGCCATATTCTCTGCCCTGTCAGCAGTCTCGGGAATGGGCTGGTGGGAGGGAGTGTGGGGCCACGGCTTTGTGGGTGGCCCGGTGTGAGTGGGGCACTGCTGGACTTTCTGCAGGAGTTGCCGGGCTGCCACCTGCTGAAGAAGAGGATGTGTCACCCATACCTGCCACTGGACGTTCTCCCCGGGCAGAGGTGAGGAAGGAAAAAAGCAGTGGGGGCCGGGACACGAGGGGTACCTCAGGCAGGGAAATGGAAAGCTTCTAGAAGAGCGCCTGGGGCCAGGACCATCCTGGCTGGCCTGCAGGCACCAAGTCAGCTGGCGTGCTGTCGCTGGTGTGGCTCCACGGCCCTTCCTCTAGGCTTTTGAGTCCTTGCACACATTCAGGTGTTTTACCTGGGATGGGTGGGAACAGTTCAGCAGCAGCTGGCCTGGGGCTCAGCTCACGTTTACTCACAGACGCCTCGGCGCGGTCCCCCAGCTTTGCAATGAGGACGCTCCTTGCGAGGGTGCTGCTGGCTGCATGGGAGACGATTCCCCACCTCTGACCAACTTCAGAACTGTTTATCACTGGAGCAAGTGCCCTGATAGGGTTTTCCTCTGTATGACCGGTGGGCTCTGTTTTTTCTCTTTTTTCTTTTTTGGCTCAAGGTAGGTTTTATTCCTCTTCTTGTATTTATAGATATAAGCATGGAAATAATTCATTCATATAAGTATGTCTATGGGAAGGAAAGAACTTTTTTTCTGTTTTTTTAAAAAATATTATTTATTTTAATTTAATTTTATTTATATTTTTATACAGCAGGTTCTTATTGGTTATCTATTTTATACATATAAGTGTATATATGTCAATCCCAGTCTCCCAATTCATCCCACCACCACCAGCCTGCCATTTTCCCCCCTTGGTGTCCATACATTTGTTCTCTACATTTGTGTCTCTATTTCTGCCTTGCAAATTGGTTCATCTGTACCGTTTTTCTAGGTTCCACATGTATGCTTTAATATACGATATTTGTTTGTCTCTTTCTGACTTACTTCACTCTGTATGACAGTCTCTAGATCTATCCACGTCTCTACAAATGACCCAATTTCATGCCTTTATATGGCTGAGTAATATTCCATTTTATATATGTACCACATCTTTTCCATTCGTCTGTCTATGGGCATTTAGGTTGCTTCCATGACCTGGCTATTGTAAATAGTGCTGCAATACTGCAATGAACATTGTGGTGAATGTGTCTTTTTGAATTATGGTTTTCTCTGGGTATGTGCCCAGTAGTGGGATTGCTGGGTCATATGGTAATTCTATTTTTAGTTTCTTAAGGAACCTCCATACTGTTCTCCATAGTGACTGTATCAATTTACATTCCCACAAATAGTGCAAGAGGGTTCCCTTTTCTCCACACCGTCTCCGGCATTTGTTGTTTGTAGATTATCTGATGATGCCCATTCTAACTGGTGTGAGGTGATACCTCATTGTAGTTCTGGTTTATATTTCTCTAATAATTACTGATGTAGAGCAGCTTTTCATGTGCTTCTTGGCCATCTGTATGTCTTCTTGGGACAAATGTCTATTTAGGTCATCTGCCCATTTTCGGATTGAGTTGTTTCCTTTTTTACTGTGGAGCTCCATGAGCTGTTTATATATATTGGAGATTAATCCTTTGTCCGTTGATCAGTTTGTAAATATTTTCTCCCATTCGGAGGGTTGTCTTTTCGTCTTGTTTGCAGTTTCCTTTGCTTTGCAAAAGCTTTTAGGTTTCATTTGGTCCCATTTGTTTATTTTTGTTTTTTATTCCATTACTCTAAGAGGTGGATCAAAAGAGATCTTGCTGTGATTTATGTCTGAGTATTCTTCCTATGTTTTCCTCTAAGAGTTTTATAGTGTCCGGTCTTACATTTCTGTCTCTAATCCATTTTGAGTTTATTTTTGTGTATGGTGTTAGGGAGTGTTCTAATTTCATTCCTTTACATGTAGCTGTCCATTTTTCCCAGCACCACTTATTGAAGAGACTGTCTTTTCTCCATTATATATCCTTGCTTCCTTTGTCATAGATCAGTGAACCATAGGTGTGTAGGTTTATCTCTGGGCTTTCTGGTTTTTTTCTTTTACATCTTTATTGGAGTATAATAGCTTTACAATTGTGTGTTAGTTTTTGCTGTATAAAAAAGTGAATCAGCTATATGTATACATATATCCCCATATCCCCTCCCTCTTGCATCTCCCTCCCACCCACCCTATCCCACCCCTCTAGGTGGTCACAAAGCACCGAGCTGATCTCCCTGTGCTATGTGGCTGCTTCCCAGTAGCTATCGATTTTACATTTGGTAGTGTATATATGTCCATGCCACTCTCTCACTTTGTCCCAGCTTACCCTTCCCCCTCCCTATATCCTCAAGTCCTTCTCAAGTCCTTCTACATCTGTGTCCTTAATCTTTTCCTGCCCCTAGGTTCTTCATAAACTTGTTTTTTTAGATTCCATATATATGTGTTAGCATACGGTATTTCTTTTTCTCTTTCTGACTTACTTCACTCTGTAGGACAGAGTCTAGATCCACCCACCTCACTACAAATAACTCAATTTCGTTTCTTTTTATGGATGAGTAATATTCCATTGTATATATGTGCCACATATTCTTTATCCATTCATCTGTCGATGGACACTTAGGTTGCTTCCATGTCCTGGCGATTGTAAATAGAGCTACAATGAACATTGTGGTACATTACTCTTTTTGAATTATGGTTTTCTCAGGGTAAATGTCCAGTAGTGGGATTGCTGGGTCGTATGGTAGTTCTATTTTTAGTTTTTAAGGAACCTCCATACTGTTCTCCCTAGCGGCTATATCAATTTCCATTCCCACCAACAGTGCAAGAGGGTTCCCTTTTCTCCAATAAATGTCTCTCCAGCATTTATTGTTTGTAGATTTGTGTGTGTGTGTGTGGTACACGGGCCTCTCACTGTTGTGGCCTCTCCCGTTGCGGAGCACAGGCTCCGGATGCGCAGGCTCAGCGGCCTTGGCTCACGGGCCCAGCCGCTCTGCAGTATGTGAGATCTTCCCGGACCGGGGCACGAACCCGTGTCCCCTGTGTCGGCAGGCGGACTCTCAATCACTGCGCCACCAGGGAAGCCCTGTTTGTAGATTTTTTGATGATGGCCATTCTGACTGGTGTGAGGTGATACCTCACTGTAGTTTTGATTTCCATTTCTCTAATGATTAGTGATGTTCAGCGTCCTTTCATGTGTTTGTTGGCAACCTGTATATCTTCTTTGGAGAAATGTCTATTTAGGTCTTCTGCCTGTTTTTGGATTGGGTTTTTTGATTTTGTGATATTGAGCTACATGAGCTGCTTTTTGGAGATTAATCCTTTGACATTTGCTTCATTTGAAAATATTTTCTCGCTCGGTGCTTTGTGACCGCCTAGACGGTGGGATAGGGAGAGTGGGAGGGAGGGAGACGCAAGAGGGAAGAGATATGGGAACATAAGTGTATGTATAACTGATTCACTTTGTTATAAAGCAGAAACTAACACACCATTGTAAAGCAATTACACTCCAATAAAGATGTAAAAAAAAAAAAAAGAAAATATTTTGTCCCATTCTGATGGTTGTCTTTTTGTCTTGTTTATGTTTTCCTTTGTTGTGCAAAAGATTTTAAGTTTCATTAGGTCCCATTTTTATTTTTGTTTTTCTTTCCATTTCTCTAGGAGGTGGGGCAAAAAGCATCTTGCTGTGATTTATGTCATAGAGTGTTCTGCTTATGTTTTCCTCTAAGAGTTTTACAGTGTCTGGTCTTACATTTAGGTCTCTAATCCATTTTGAATTTATTTATGTGTATGGTGTTAGGGAGTGTTCTAATTTCATTATTTTACATGTAGCTGTCCAGTTTTCCCAGCACCACTTACTGAAGACACTGTCTTTTCTACATGTATACCCTTGCCTCCTTTGTCATAAATTAGTTAACCATAGGTACGTGGGTTTATCTCTGTGCCTTCTGTCCTGTTCTATTGATCTATATTTCTGTTTTTGGGTCAGAACCATATTGTCTTGATTACTGTAGCTTTGTAGTATAGTCTGAAGTCTGGAAGTCTCATTCCTCCAGCTCTTTTTTTTTTTTCTCTCAAGACTGCTTTTGCTCTCCGGGGTCTCTTGTGTCTCCCTACAAATTTTAAGAATTTTTGTTCGAGTTCTGTAGAAGATGCCACCAGTAATTTGATAGGGATCGCATTGAATCTGTAGATTGCTTGGGTAGCATCGTCATTTCCACAATATTGATTCTTCTAATCCAAGAACACGGTATATGTCTCCATCTGTTTATATCATCTTTGATTTCTTTCATTTCTTATAGTTTTCTGAGTCTTTTACTTCTTTTGGTAGGTTTATTCCTAGGTATTTTATTCTTTTTGTTGCAGTGGTAGTGGGATTGTTTCCTTAATTACTCTTTCTCTTCCAGGTTGTCCATTTTATTGGCATAGAGTTGCTTGTAGTAGTCTCTTATGATGCTTTGTATTTCTGTGGTGTCTGTTGTAACTTCTCCTTTTTCATCTCTAATTTTATTGATTTGAGTCCTCTCCCTCTTTTTCTTGAGTCTGGCTAAAGGTTTATCATTTTTGTTTATCTTCTCAAAGAACCAGCTTTTAGTTTTATTGATCTTTGCTATTGTTTTCTTTGTTTCTATTTCATTTATTTCTGCTCTGATCTTTATGATTTCTTTCCTTCTACTAACTTTGGGTTTTGTTCTTCTTTCTCTAGTTCCTCTAGGTGTAAGGTTAGATTGTTTACTTGAGATTTTTCTTCTTTCTTGAGGTAGGCTTGTATAGCTATAAACTTCCCTCTTAGAACTGCTTTTGCTGCATCCCACAGGTTTTGGATCATCGTGTATTTGTTGCCATTTGTCTCTAGGTAGTGTTTGATTTCCTCTTTTATTTCTTCAGTGATCTCTTGGTTATTTAGTATCATATTCTTTAGCCTCCAAGTGTTTGTGTTTTTTATGTTTTTTTTTTTTTTACCTGTAATTGATTTCTAATCTCATAGCATTGTGGTCAGAACAGATGCTTGATATGATTTCAGTTTTCTTAAATTTACTGAGGCTTTATTTGTGACAAAAGCTGTGATCTATCCTGGAGAATGTTCCATGTGCAGTTGAGAAGAACATGTAATCTGGTGTTTTTGGATGGAATGTCGTATAAATATTAATTAAATCTATCTGGTCTATTGTGTCATTTAAAGCTTGTGTTTCCTTATTAATTTTCTGTCTGGATGATCTCCATTGGTGTAAGTGAGGTGTTAAAGTCCCCCGCTATTATTGTGTTACTGTTGATTTCCTCTTTTACAGCTGTTAGCGGTTGCCTTATATATTGAGGTGCTCCTATGTTGGGTACATATATATTTATAATTGTTATATCTTCTTCTTGGATTGATCCCTTGATCATTATGTAGTGTCCTTCCTTGTCTCTTGTAACATTCTTTATTTTAAAGTCTATTTAATCTGGTATGAGTATTGCTACTCCAGCTTTCTTTTGATTTTCATTTGCATGGAATGTATTTTTCCATCCCCTCACTTTCAGTCTGTATGTGTCCCTAGGTCTGAAATGGATCTCTTGTAGGCAGCATATATATGAGTCTTGATTTTGTATCCATTCAGCGAGCCTGCGTCTTTTGGTTGGAGCATTTAATCCATTCACGTTTAAGGTAATTATCGATATGTATGTTCCTGTTACTATTTTCTTAATTGTTATGGGTTTCTCTTGGTGGGTCCTTTTCTTCTCTTATGTTTCCCACTTAGAGAAGTTCCTTTAGCATTTGTTGTAGAGCTGGTTTCATGGTGCTGAATTCTCTTAGCTTTGGTTTGTCTGTAAAACTTTTGATTTCTCCATTGAACCTGAATGAGATACTTGCTGGGTTGAGTACTCTTGGTTGCAGGTTCTTCCCTTTCATCACTTTAAATTTATCATGCCACGCCCTTCTGGTTTGTACATTTTCTGCGGAGAAATCAGCTGTTAAACTTACGGGAGTTCCCTTGTATGTGATTTGTCATTTTTCCCTTGCTGCTTTCAATAATTTTTCTTTGTCTTTAATTTTTGTCAGTTTGATTACTATGTGTCTCGGCATTTTTCTCCTTTGGTTTATCCTGCCTGGGACTCTCTGCGCTTCCTGGACTTCGGTGGCTATTTCTTTTCCCATACTAGGGAAGTTTTTGACTATAATCTCTTCAAATATTTTCTTGAGTCCTTTCTCTCCCTCTTCTCCGTCTGGGACCCCTATAATCCGAATGTTGTCGTGTTTAATGTTGTCCCAGAGGTCTCTTAGGGTGTCTTCATTTATTTTCATTCTTTTTCTTTATTCTGTTCCATGGCAGTGATTTCCACCTTTCTGTCTTCCGGGTCACTTATCCATTCTTCTGCCACAGTTATTCTGCTACTGATTCCTTCTAGTGTATTTTTCATTTCAGTTACTGTATTGTTCATCTCTGTTAGTTTGTTCTTTAATTCTTCTAGGTGTTTGTTCCTTAATTCTTCTAGGTCTTTGTTAAGCATTTCTTGCATCTTCTCGATCTTTGCCTCCATTCATTTTCCAAGGTCATGGATCATCTTCACTATCATTATTCTGACTTCTTTTTCTGGAAGGTTGCCTATCCCCACCTCATTTCATTGTTTTACTGGGGTTTTATCTTGTTCCTTGATCTGGTATAAAGTCCTCTGCGTTTTCATTTTGTCTATCTTTCTGTGAATGTGGTTTTCCTTCCACAGGCTGCAGAATTGTAGTTCTTCTTGCTTCTGCTGTCTGCTCTCCAGTGGATGAGTCTATCTTAGAGGCTTGTGCAAGCTTCCTGATGGGAGGGACTGGTGGTGGGTTGAGCTGGGTGCTGCTCTGGTGGGCAGAGCTTTAATCTGTTTGTCTGCGGATTAAATAAAACTTTAATTAAAAGTTTAATCTGCTTGTCTGCTGATGCATGGGGCTGAGTTCCCTCCCTGTTCGTTGTTTGGCCTGAGGTCACCCAGCACTGGAGCCTACCTTGCTCTTGGTGGGGCTAATGGCGGACTCTGGGAGGGATCATGCCAAGGAGTATTTCCTAAAACTTCTGCTGCCAGTGTCGTTGCCCCCACGGTGAGCCACAGCCACTCCCCACCTCTGCAGGAGACCCTCTAAAACTAGCAGGTAAGTCTGGTCATTCGTCTACGGGGTCACTGCTCCTTCCCCTGGGTCCTGATGTGTGCACTACTTTGTGTGTGCCCTCCAAGAGTGGAGTCTCTGTTGAGACTGTGAGTCTCTGAGTGCAGTTAAGACTCTGAGACTCTGAATGGAGTCACACAGACTCTGGGTCCTGTGAAGCTTTGTGGTTCTAGATATTCTATAGGAGACGGTCCACAGCAGGTGAAGCTAATACTGTCAGTAGAGGTGGTGAAGCCAAAGATCTGCAGTTCCGGCTAGAGGTGTGATGTACATAGAGGACAAACTAATCTTGTGTGAATGTAGTTCAGGCACGTTTAAGATGAATGCAGTCATGTTAATGCCTAACATCTTCTACCTTGTGCCTCTCCTCAGGGACCCCATCCTCAGTTCCTGAGGCTCCAGTAAGTCATGTACAGGTGAATGGAGAGTGGGCTCTGTCCAGTCTGAGCCCTGAGTTAACCTGTGTGTATCTTAGGGTACTATGTATTTCTGTGGTGTCTGTTGTAACGTCATCTCTTACAGTTCCAATTTATTTGGGCCCTCTCTTTAAAAAAAAAACAAACAGACTACTGTTGTCCTTTATTCTTTACAGAAGTTTAATAAGTGTTTGACCTACTACCCTTACTCTATGTATACTTATTGCAGTGAGATTTTTACTTTTGTTTGTTTTCTTGTTAATATCAATAATTAATGAGACTTCTTTTAAGCTACCTTCAACATTGCTTATAAAGCTGTTTTATTATTGACGACAGAGCTTTAATGCAAGTCGTGCTCCAGTTGTAAATCAGAATGCGATGCACAAGCAAAAACCCCCTGAAATTTATGTCTCATTGCTTCTTGTTCTTTTTTAATTTAATTTTTATTCTTTATCAGAGCAAATTTGATTACAATGTTTTGTTTGTTCTAAGTGTGCAATATGTGGTTCTTTCACACATATACATATATCTATTCTTCTTCAGATCCTTTTCCCATGTATGTTATGACACAATGCTGAGTAGTCTTCTCTTGGTATTCCGTATGTCTCTGGTGATTATATATTTCACATGTGTTTCTATATCTATGTTAACCTCATTATCCTAATGTATCCTGTCCTCACACCTTTCCATTTGGTGAACCATAAGTGTGTTTAATGAATCCGTGATTGCCTTTCTCTGTGGAAATATCTTCATTAGTATCAATTTTTAGCTAACACATATAAGTGATATAATAGGATATGTGTCTTTTACTGTCTGACTTAGAACAATTTGCCTGATTACCTCTCGACTCATCTATGGTGCTGCAAATGGCATTGTTTCATTTTTTTCAATAGCTAGTATTCCATCTGTACACGTAGCCGTTCTTATTCGTCCACTCACCTCGTGATGGACTTTTTGGTTGCCTCCATGTCTTGGCTATTTTAATACTGCTGCAATGCACATTAGTCTGCTTTTGTCTTTCCAATTCTGTCTTCTTAGGTTATAGGTCCAGGAGTGGTCCTCCTGGATCATATAGTAGCTCAATGTTTACCTTTTAAAGGCATCTCCATTCTGTTCTCATTAGTGGCTCTTTCCGGGTTACATCCCACTTAAAGTTCAGGGTATGCAATTCTCCCAACACATTCAGCATTTATTGCTTGTAGTTTTCTTGCTGATACATATTATGGCTGGTGTGATCTGATACCTCTTTGTGGTTGAATTGGCATGTGTCTCATAATCCGTTGAAGTTGAGCTTTAAGGCATGTCCTTTTTATTTTTCAAACAGTGATTACAGCTTAGTTCTTCAAAGTGTTTCCTTAAAGTATGAGTCACATTTTGAAATTTTTTGGCCATTACCTCCCTCAAGACAATTTGAGGGCAGGATTCATTTACAGCCCTGCAGTACTTGTTCACATGAAGTGACCATTAGCACAGGCTTTAAAGCTGCTTTTGCAGGTAATGACCAGAGGGTGGCAGCCTTTCTACGTTCCCCACACTGGTGCTAGGGAAACAGACCTTCTGGCCAGTGGTGTTCCTCGGTTATAAATTAGAGTGGAATGTGGCCGGATAAACCCACCAATGCTGATGTGCTTTATTTTGTTTGTTTTTGAAATTTAATTTTTATTTTTTATTGAAGTAATATTCCATTGTGTACATGGACCACTTCTTGGTGCATTCCTCTGTTGATGGACATTTTCGTTGCTTCCAAATGTTGGCTATGGTAAATATTGCTGGAGTGCCGGATTGCCAGCCTGTGACTCTTTGATGCTCACTTTCTCAGGTGATAGGCCCAGCAGTGGGTGTGACTGATTGACTAGTAGCTCAATGTTTCCGTTTTCAAAGCACCTCCATTGTGTTTCATTGGTGGCCCTTACCACGTCCACCTTAGAACTGAGGGTACGTATTTCTCCACAATCCCTTCAGCATTTATTGTTTGCCGCATTTTTGCTAATGGCCGTTCTGACTGCTGTGAATTGATAGGTTTTAGTAATTTGGGTTTGCATGTCTTAAAAATTCCTAAAATTCATCATTTTTCCATGCTTTTTTCTTTTCTATTAAGAAAAGAAAGAAAAAAGTGGGAGTACAATATACCTTTTGAACTTGTCTTCTTGGAAGGTTGCCGTCTTTTGAATTTTTGTCGATTTTTGCCCCCAGGATTTTTTTTGGAGGGCAGGTGTAATTTACAAGGCTGCGAGTTTGGTGAATATTTAGTGACCATTAGCACTGGGTTTAAAACTGCTGTTTTGGGAAACGGCCTCAAGGAGACACCATTTCTCCATTCCCAAATCTGGTTACTAGGGCAACAGAGGCTTTCTGGAAGTCATGTTCCTAGGCTGTAAATTAGAGTGGAATGTGCCAGGAGAAACCCCCATGAGTTTATGTCTCATTACTTCTTCTTGGTTTTTTAAATTTTTAAAATCGGGGTAATGAGTAGAATATTGTTTGTCCTAGGTGTACACAGTCTGGTTTATTTGTACATTATATGTGTCTATTCATGTACAGATCCTCTTCCCATGTAAAATATTACAGAGTGTTCCATACACTTCCCTTGCTATATGGTCAGTCTTTTGATATATGTATATAATATGTATTTGTATACGTATCGTAACGCTCTTCTTAATTTATCCATTCCGCCTACCTTTCCTTTTAGATAAGCATAGTGTTTTTCTCATTCTGTGAGTGTCTTTGTGGAAATACGTTCATATGTGTCAGTTATTAGATAACGCCTATAAGTGATATCATAGGATATAGGTCTTTTGCTTTCCGACTTACCCCATGTTCTGTGATTATCTCCAAGCTCACCTATTGTGCCTCAAAGAGCAGTGTTTAATCGTTTTCCATGGCTAATATTCCATTGTGTACATGGACCACTTCTTTATCCGTTCATTTGTTGATGGACATTTTGGAAGCTTCACTGTCTTGGCTATTGTGAATAGGATGCAGTGCAGATTTTGCAACCTGGGTCTTCTCGCTTCTGGTCTTCTCAAGTGAGAGGCCCAGTGGTGTGATTGCTGGATTGAATGGTAACTCAATTTTTACTTTTAAAGGCAGCTCCTTTCTGTTCTCATTATTGGTTGTTACCACTTTACATCTCACCAGCAGCTAGAGGGTACACAGTTCTCTAAAGCCCCCTCAGTATTTATTGTTTGTAGATTTTTCCTGATCGTCAGTCGAAGGGTGTGAGTTGAAAACATTTTGTGGGTTAGATTTGCATGAGTCTAATAATTCCTGCAGTTGAGCTTTTATCCATCTTCCTTTTCTTTATAAAAGAGAGTGAGACAAACTTACCTCTTCATACTATCTTCTTGAAACATTTTCCTGTTTTGAATTTTTTTCTCCATTCCCTACATCCGCATAATTTTTTAGGGCAGGTGTCCTTTACAGCCCTGAGTCCTTGTGAATGTCAAGTGACCATTAGCTGTGGGCTTAAAGCCGCTCTTGCGGGAAACAGCCACAAGGCGGCAGCATTTCTTCCTTTCCAACTCTGGGTTCTTGGGCAACAGAGCTTTCCTGAAAATCGTGTTAGTAGCCTGCAAATTAGAGTGGAATGTGCCAGGGCAAACCCCCAAGACCTTATATCTCCTTACTTCTTGTTTGTTTTATAAATTTAATTTTTATTAATTATCTGAACAAACTTGATAAAAAAAAATACTTTGTTTCTCCTAGGTGTACAGAATCTGGTTCATTATATCAGTGTATCTGTCTATTTATCTTTGGATCCTTTACCGTGTCGGTTATTACAGAGTGTTGAGTAGACATTTCTTGGTATTCCATAGGTATTTTGTGATTATATATTTCATATGTATTAGCACATGTTCGTTAACCCCCATATCCTAATTCATCCATTCCTTACACGTTTCCATTTGGTTAAACGTAATTTTGTTTTCTTAATCCATCCTTTTCCTTCTCTTGGAAATAAGTTCGTGGGTATCAATATTTTGGTAACACCTATGAGTGATGTCATAGGATATCTGTCTTTCAGTTTCTTTCTTACTTCAAGTTGGGTGATGATCTTTAGGTCCTTCTATGGTGGTGCAAACGGCACAGTTTCATTCTTTTCCATGGCTAATATTCCATTGTGTACATGGACCACTTCTTCCTTGTACATTTTTCTGCCGATAGACACTTTGATTTCTTCCAAGTCTTGGCTATGGTAAATGTTCCTGTAGTGCAGGATTGCCAGCCTGTATCTTTTTCATTCCGGTCTGCTCAGGTGATAGGCGCATCAAAGGGCCTACCAGATCACATGGTAGCTCAATTTTTGCCTTTAAACGCACCACCATTCTTTTCTCACTACTGGCTGTTACTAGTTTATCTCCCTGCAGCAGCCAGAGGGGACACAGGTGTCGAAAACCCTTTCAGCATTCATTCATTGTAGACTATTCTCCTGATCATCATTCAGACGGCTTGAGGTGAACGTCTCTGTAGATTGGATTTGCAAGGCTTTATTAATTGCTACTGTTGAGCATTTTTACATTCCCTTTTCCTTTCTAAAGAAAAAAAAGCAAGAAAAGACAAAATGTGTGTAACATATGCCTCTTGAAATTGCCTTCTTGAAATGCTGACGTCTTTTGAATTTTGTGTTCGCTTTGCGACCGCAGGATTTTTTTGAAGGCAGGTGTCATTTACAGGCCTGCAATTCTTTTGAATATTAAGTGACCATTAGCGCTGGGTTTAAAACTGCTGTTGTGTGAAACGGCCAGAAGGCGGCAGCATTTCTCCTTACCAAATCTGGTTACTAGGGCAACAGAGCTGTATTGCAAGTTGTGCTGTAGGTTGTAAATTAGAACGGAAAGTGCCAGGGAAAGCCTCTTAAGATTATGTCTCATTATTTCTTGTTCGTTTATTAATTTAATTTTTATTCTTTATCACAGCCAACTTCATTACAATGTTTTGTTTGTTCTAGGTGTGGTCCTTTTACACATATACAGGTATCTATCCTTCTTCGGATCCTTTTCCCATGTAGGTTATGACACAGTATTGAGTAGTCTTCCCTTGGTATTCCGTAGGACTTTGGTAATTATATATTTCACATGTGTTTCTATACCTCTGTTAACCCCAATATCCTAATGGATCCAATCCTCACACCTTTCCATTTGGTGAACCATAAGTTTGTTTAATGAATCTGTGATTGCCTTTCTCTGTGGAAATATCTTCATTGGTATCAACGTTTAGGTAACACCTATAAGTGATACGATAGGATATGTGTCTTTCGCTTTCTCACTTACTGCGAGTTGCATGATTACTTCTAGACTCATCTATGGTGCTGCAAATGGCATTGTTTCATTTTCTCCAAGGCTAGTGTTCCATCTCTACATGCAGCAGTTCTTCTTTGTCCACCCATCTGTTGGTGGACTTTTTGGTTACTTCCATATCTTGGCTATTGTAATACTGTGCAGTGCAGATTTTCCTGCCTGATTCTTTCCAATTCTGTCTTCTTAGGTTATAGGTCCAGGAGTGGGCCACCTGGATCATATGGTAGCTCAATGTTTACCTTTTAAAGGCATCTCCATTCTGTTCTCATTAGTGGTTCTTTCCAGGGTACGTCCCACTTCAAGTTGAGGATATGCATTTCTCCACAACACCTTCAGCATTTATTGCTTATAGTTTTCCAGCTGATGGTTATTCTGAGTGGTGTGAGCTGATACCTCTTTGTGGTTGAATTGGCATGTGTCTCATAATCCGTTGAAGTTGAGCTTTAAGGCATGTCCTTTTTATTTTTCAAACAGTGATTACAGCTTAGTTCTTCAAAGTGTTTCCTTAAAGTATGAGTCACATTTTGAAATTTTTTGGCCATTACCTCCCTCAAGACATTTTGAGGGCAGGATTCATTTACAGCCCTGCAGTACTTGTTCACATGAAGTGACCATTAGCACAGGCTTTAAAGCTGCTTTTGCAGGTAATGACCAGAGGGTGGCAGCCTTTCTACGTTCCCCACACTGGTGCTAGGGAAACAGACCTTCTGGCCAGTGGTGTTCCTCGGTTATAAATTAGAGTGGAATGTGGCCGGATAAACCCACCAATGCTGATGTGCTTTATTTTGTTTGTTTTTGAAATTTAATTTATATTTTTTATTGAAGTAATATTCCATTTCGTACATGGGCCACTTCTTGGTGCATTCCTCTGTTGATGGACATTTTCGTTGCTTCCAAATGTTGGCTATGGTAAATATTGCTGGAGTGCCGGTTTGCCAGTTTGTGTGTTTTTGATTCTCATTTTCTCATGCGATAGGTCCAGCAGTGGCTATGACTGTTTGACCGGTAGCTCAATGTTTCCCTTTTCAAAGCACCTCCACTGTGTTTTCATTAGTGGCTCTTACCACATCCCCCTTAGAACTCCAAAATCGCTTCAGCATTTATGGCTTGCAGCATTTTTGCTCATGGCCATTCTGACGGCTGTGAGCTGCTAGGTTTTTGTAATTTGGGTTTGCATGTCTGTATAAATTCCTAAAATTCATCATTTTTCCAGGCCTTTTTCTTTTCCGTTAAAAAAAATGAAAGAGAAAAAAGTGTGAGTACAATATATGTCTTGGAATTTTTTTCTTAGTAGGTTGCCCTCTTTTGAATATTTTGTTCGATTTTCGACCCCAGGAATTTTTTGGTGGGCGGATGTCATTACAGGACTGCAAGTTTGATGAATATTTAGTGACCACTAGCTGTGTGTTTAAAGCTGCTATTGTGTGAAAAGGCCACAAGGAGGCAGCACTTCTCCATTCCCCCATCTGGGTACTAGGGCAGCAAAGCCTTACTGGAAGTCGTGTTCCTAGGTTGTAAATTAGAATGGAATGTGCCAGGCAAAACCCCCATGAGTTTATCTCTCATTACTTCTTGTTGGTTGTTTGAATTTTTGTAACCGGGTTAATGATTAAAATATTGTTTGTTCTAGGTGTACGCAATCTGGTTCATTTGTACATTATATATGTCTATTCATGTACAGGTCGTCTTCCCATGTAAATTATTACAGAGTGTTCCGTAGACCTCCCATGCTATATGGTCGGTCTTTTCGTTATATGTATTGAATAGGTATTGGATACGTATGGTAACCCTAATCTTAATTTATCCATTCCCCCCACCTTTCCTTTTAGATGAGCATAGTTTGTTTTCTAAGTCTGTGAGTGTCTTTCCCTGTGGCGATATGTTCATTTGTGTCCGTTGTTAGATAACACCTATACGTGATATCATAGGATATATGTCTTTTGCTTTCCGACTTGCCTCATGTTCTGTGATTATCTCTAGGCTCATCTACGGTGTCTCAAAGAGCATCGTTTCGTTGTTTTCCGTGGCTAATATTCCATTGTGTACATGGACCACTTCTTCTTTATCCATTCATCTGTTGATGGACCTTTCGGTTGCTTCCATGTCTTGGCTATTGTGAATAAGGCTCCAGTGCAGCCTTTGTAGCCTGTCTCTTCTCGATTCTGGTCTTCTCAGGTGAGAGCCCCAGCGGTGGGACTGCTGCATCCAATTGTAGCTCAATTTTTACTTTTAAAGGCAACTCCTTTCTGTTCTCATTATTGGCTCCTATCGCTTTACATCTCACCAGCAGCTAGAGGGGACACAGTTCTCTCAAACCCCTTCAGCATTTATTGTTTGTAACCTTTTTGCTGGTGGTCAGTCGACTGCTGTGAGTTGAAACCTTTTTGTAGATTAGATTTGCAGGAGTCTAAAGATTCCTGATGCTGAGCTTTTATCCGCTTTCCTTTTTTAAAAAAGAGAGTGAGTAAAACTTAACTCTTCATACTATCATCTTGAAAATTTGGTCTGTTTTGAATTTTTGGGTCATTCCCTACCTCAGGACATTTTTTGAGGGCAGGTGTCCTTTACAGCCCTGAGTCCTTGTGAATGTTAAGTGACTGTCAGCTGTGGGTTTAAAGCCACCCTTGCGGGAAATGGCCACAAGGCGGCAGCATTTCTACATCTCCAACTCTGGGTTTTGGGGCAACAGAGCCTTCCTGGAAATCGTGTTAGTAGGCTGCAGATTAGAGTGAAATGTGCCAGGGCAAACCCCCAAGAGCTTATGTCTCCTTACTTCTTGTTTGTTTTTTAAATTTAATTTTTCTTTATTATCAGAGCCAATTTGACAAAAATGTTGTGTGTGTTCTAGGTGTACACAATCTGGTTCATTATATCTATGTATCTATCTATTCATCTTTGGATCCTTTCCCGTTAGGTTATATACACAGTGTTGAGTAGACCTCTCTTGGTATTCCATAGGTATTTTGTGATTATTTATGTCATATGTATTAGTACATGTCCATTAACACCCATATCCTAATTCATCCATTCCTTACAACTTCCCATTTGGTTAAACATAATTTTGTTTTCTTAATCCATGTGTGTCCTTCTCTTGGAAGTAAGTTCATGGGTATCGATTTTTAGGTAACTCCTATAAGTGATGTCATAGGATATCTGTCTTTCAGTTTCTCTCTCACTTCAAGTTGGGTGATTATCTCTGGTTCTTCAATGGTGGTGCAAACGGCCCTGTTTCATTCTTTTCCATGTCTAGTATTCCATTGTGAAGATGGACCACTTCTTCTTTGTGCATTTTTGTGTTGATGGACATTTTGGTTTCTTCCAAGTCTTGGCTATGGTAAATGCTGCTGCAATGCAGGATTGCCAGCCTGTGTCTTTTCGACTCTGCTCTGCTCAGTTGATCCGCCCGTCAGTGGGCCTACCAGATCACATGGTAGCTCAATTGTTACCTTTAATCACACCTCCATTCTCTTCTCAACCCTGGCTGTTACCGGTTTACATCCCACCAGCAGCTAGAGGGTACACAGTTCTCTAAAACCCCTTCAGCACTTGTTCTTTGAAGACTTTTTCGCTGGAGATCATTCTGACGGCTGAGAGGTGAACGTTTTTGTACATTGGATTTGCATGGCTTTATTAATTCCTGATGTTGAGCATTGTTCCATGCCCCTTTTTTTCTTAAAGAAAAGAGAAACGAAAGAAAAGACAAAATGAGCGTAACATGGGCCTCTTGAGCTTCACTTCCTGAAATGTCGCGTTTTGAATTTTTTGGTCGATTTTCGACCGCAGGGTATTTTTTGTGGGCAGGTGTCATTTAGAGGCCTGCCATTATTTTGAATATTAAGTGACCATTAGCGCTGGGTTTAAAGCTGCTGTTGTGTGAAACGGCCACAAGGCGGCAACTGTTCTCATTTCCCAAATCTGGTTACTAGGGCAACAGAGCTTTAATGGAAGTTGTGTTCTGATTGTAAATTGGAATGCAATGTGCCAGAAAAAGCCCCTTAAGTTTATGTCTCCTTACTTCTTTTTCTTTTTTAAATTTAATTTTCATGTTTTATCAAAGCAAATTTGATTGCAATGTTTTGTTTGTTATCGGTGTGCAAGATGTGGTTCTTTTACACATATACGTATATCTCTTCTTCTTCGGATCCTATTCCCATGTAGGTTATGACACAGTGTTGAGTGGTTTTCTCTTGGTATTCCGTAGGTCTTTGGTGATTATATATTTCACATGTGTTTCTATATCTCTGTTAACCCCAATATCCTAATGTATCCAATCCTCAAACCTTTCCATTTGGTGAACCATAAGTTTGTTCAATGAATCTGTTATTGGCTTTCTCTGTGGAAATATCTTCATTGGTATCAACTTTTAGGTAACACCTATAAGTGATATGATAGGATATGTGTCTTTCGCTTTCTCACTTACTACAAGTTGCGTGATTACTTCTAGACTCATCTATGGTGCTGCAAATGGCATTGTTTCATTTTTTCCAAGGCTAATATTCCATCTCTACATGCAGCAGTTCTTCTTTGTCCACCCATCTGTTGGTGGACTTTTTGGTTACTTCCGTATCTTGGGTATTGTAATACTGTGCAGTGCAGATTTGCCTTCCTGTGTCTTTCCAATTCTGTCTTCTTAGGTTATAGGTCCAGGAGTGGGCCACCTGGATCATATGGTAGCTCAATGTTTACCTTTTAAAGGCATCTCCATTCTGTTCTCATTAGTGGCTCTTTCCATGGTACGTCCCACTTCAAGTTGAGGGTATGCATTTCTCCACAACACCTTCAGCATTTATTGTTTATAGTTTTCCAGCTGATGGTTATTCTGAGTGGTGTGAGCTGATACCTCTTTGTGGTTGAATTGGCATGTGTCTCATAATCCGTTGAAGTTGAGCTTTAAGGCATGTCCTTTTTATTTTCCAAACAGTGATTACAGCTTAGTTCTTCAAAGTGTTTTCTTAAAGTATGTGTCACATTTCGAAAATTTTAGCCATTACTTCCCCCAAGACATTTTGAGGGCAGGTTTCATTTACAGCCCTGCAGTACTTGTTCACATGAAGTGACCATTAGCACAGGCTTTAAAGCTGCTTTTGCAGGTAATGGCCAGAGGGTGGCAGCCTTTTTACGTTCCCCACACTGGTACTAGGCAAACATACCTTCCTGCCAGTGGTGTTCCTCGGTTATAAATTAGAGAGGAATGTGCCTGGATAAAGCCACAAACGCTTATGTCTCCTTACTTATGTTTGTTTTTAAATTGAATTTATATTTGTTATTGGAGAAATATTCCATAATGTACATGGACCACTTCTTGTTGGTGCATTCCTCAGTTGATGGACATTTTCGTTGCTTCCAAGTGTTGGCTATGGTAAATATTGCTGGAGTGGAGTATTGTCAGTCAGTGAGTTTATGATTCTCATTTTCTCATGTGATAGGCCTAGGAGTGGGTATGACTGATTGACTGGTAGCTCAATGTTTACCTTTTCAAAGCACCTCCATTGTGTTTTCCTTTGTGGCTCTTACCGCGTCCCCCTTAGAACCGAGGGTACGAATTTCTCTACAATCCCTTCAGCATTTATAGTTTGCAGCATTCTTGCTAATGGTCAATCTGACTGCTGTGACCTGATAGGTTTTTGTAAGTTGGGTTTGCATATCTTTAAAAACTCCTAAAATTAATCATTTTCTATGCCTTTTTCTTTTCCATTAAGAGTAAAGTGTGAGTACAATATATTTCTTGAAATTGTCTTCTTGGAAGGTTGCCCTCTTTTGAATTTTTGGTCGATAGTCGACCCCAGGATTTATTTGGAGGGCAGATGTCATTACAGAACTGCAAGTTTGGTGAACATTTAATGACCATTAGCACTGGGTTTAAAGCTGCTGTTGTGGGAAACGGCAACAAGGAGGCAGCATTTCTCCATTCCCAATTCTGGGTATTAGGGCAGCAGAGCCTTTCTGGAAGTCGTGATCCTAGGTTGTAAGTTAGAATGGAATGTGCCAGGAGGAACGCCCATAAGTTTATATCTCATTACTTCTTCTTGGTTTTTAAAATTTTTTTAATCGGGGTAATGATTAGATATTGTTTGCCCAGATGTACACAATCTGGTTCATTTCTACTATATATATATATATATATATATATATATATATATATTCATGTGCAGATCCTCTTTCCACGTAAAACATTACAGATTGTTCCATAGACCTCTCTTGCTCTATGGTCGGTCTTTTTGATATATATTTATAATATATATTTGTATACGTATGGTAATGCTTAATTTACCCATTCTTCCCACCTTTCCTTTTAGATAAGCATACTTAATTTCTAAGTCTGTGAGTGTCTTTCTCTGTGGAAATATGTTCATTTGTGTTAGTTATTAGATAACGCCTATAAGTGATATCATACGATATAGGTCTTTTTCTTTTTGACTTACCTCATATTCTGTGATTATCTCCAAGCTCATCTATGGTGCCTCAAATAGAAGTGTTTCATTGTTTTCCGTGGCTAATATTCTATTGTGAACGTGGACCACTTCTTTATCCTTACATCTGTTGATGGACATTTTGGTTGCTTCATTGTCTTGGCTATTGTGAATAAGGCTGCAGTGCAACTTTTGCAGCCCAGGTCTTCTCAACTCTGGTCTTCTCAGGTGAGAGGCCCAGTGGTGTGACTGCTGGATTGAATGGTACCTCAAGTTTTACTTTTAATCGTAGCTCCTTTCTGTTCTCATTATTGGCTGTTACCACTTTACATCTCACCAGCATCTAGAAGGTACACAGTTCTCTAAATCCCCTTCAGAATTTATTGTTTGTAGACTTTTTGCTAATGGTCAGTCGACTGGTGTGAGTTGAAACCTTTTTGTACATTAGATTTGCAGGATTCTAATAATTCCTGAGGTTGAGCTTTCACCCATTTTCCTTTTTTTAAAATAGAGGGTGCATCAAACTTACCTCCTCATACTAGCGTCTTGAAAAATTTGCCAGTTTTGAAATTTATTGTCCATTCCCTACCTCAGCACAGTTGTTCAGGGGAGGTGTCCTTTACAGCCCTGAGTCCTTGTGCATGTTAAGAGACCATTAGCTGTGGGCTTAAAGCCGCTCTTGCAGGAAACGGCCACAAGCCGGCAGCATTTCTACATTTCCAACTCTGGGTTTTTGGGCAGCAGAACCTTCCTGGAAATCGTGCTATTAGGCTGCAAATTAGAGTGGAATGTGCCAGGGCAAACCCCCAAAAGCTTATATCTCCTTACTTCTTGTTTGTTTTATAAATTTAATTTTTATTAATTATCTGAGCAAACTTGATAAAAATATTTTGTTTCTCCTAGGTGTACAGAATCTGGTTCATTATATCAATGGATCTGTCTATTTATCTTTGGATTCTTTACCGTGTAGGTTATTACTGAGTGTTGCGTAGACCTCACTTGGTATTCCATAGGTATTTTGTGATTATATATTTCATATGTATCAGTATATGTCTGTTAACCCCCATATCCTAATTCACACATTCCTTACACTTTGCCATTTGGTTAAAGATAATTTTTTCTCTTAATCCATGCTTTTCCTTCTCTTGGAAATAAGTTCATGAGTATCAATTTTTAGGTAACACCTAGAAGTGATATCGTAGGATATCTGTCTTTCACTTTCTTTCTTACTTCAAGTTGGGTGATTATCTCTAGGTCCTTATATGGTGGTGCAAACGGCACTGTTTCTTTGTTTTCCATGGCTAATAAAAATATTCCATTGTTTACATGGACCACTTCCTCTTTGTGCATTTTTCTGTTGATGGACATTTTGGTTTCTTCCAAGTCTTGGCTATGTTAAATGTTCCTGCAGTGCAGGATTTCCAGCCTGTGTCTTTTCCATTCTGCTCTGCTCAGGTGATAGGCGCATCTCAAAGGATCTACGAGATCACATTGTTTCTCAATTTTTACCCTTAAACGCACCTCCATTATGTTCTCACTACTGGCTGTTAGAAGTTTACATCCCCCCAGGAGCTAGAGGGTACACAGTTCTCTGAAACCCCTTCAGCATTTTTTGTTTGTAGACTTTTTGCTGAAGAACATCTGACGGCTGTGAGGTGAACATTTCTGTAATTGGATTTGCATGGCTTTATTAATTGCTGATGTTGCGCATTTTTCAAGTCCCTTTTATTTTAGAGAAAAAAAAAGAAAAGACAAAATGTGCGTAAAATATGCCTCTTGAAATTGTCTTGTTGAAATGTTGACGTCTTTTGAATTTTCTGGTCGATTTACGACGCCATAATTTTTTTGTTGCCAGGTGTCATTTACAGGCCTGCAGTTATTTTGAATATTAAGTGACCATTACCGCTTTGTGTGAAACGACCAGAAGGCGGCAGCACTTCTCCTTACCAAATCTGTTTACTAGGGCAACAGAACCATAATGGAAGTTGTGTCATAGGTTGTAAATTAGAATGGAATGTGCCAGGAAAAGCCCCTTAAGATTATGTCTCATTACTTCTTGTTCGTTTCTTTAATTTAATTTTTATTCTTTATCACAGCAAATTAGATTACAATGTTTTGTTCTAGGTGTGCAAGATGTGGTTCTTTTACACATATTCATATATCTATTCTTCTTCAGATCTTTTTCCCATGTAGGTTATGACACAATGTTGAGTAGTCTTCTCTTGGTATGCCGTAGGTTTTTGGTGATTATATATTTCACATGTGTTTGTATATCTCTGTTAACCCCAATATCATTATGTATCCGATCCTCACACCTTTCCATCTGGTGAGCCATAAGTTGGTTTAATGAATCTGTGATTGCCTTTCTCTCTGGAAATATCTTCACTGGTATCAATTTTTAGGTAACACCCATAAGTGATATGATAGGATATGTGTCTTTCACTTTCTCACTTACTAGCAGTTGCATGGTTACCTCTAGATTCCTCTATGGTCCTGCAAATGACATTGTTTTATTTTTTTCCTTGGCTAATATTCCATCTGTACGTATACCTGTTCTTCTTTGTCCACTCATCTCTTGATGGACGTTTTGGTTGCTTCCATGTCTTGGCTATTGTAATACTTCTACAGTGCAGATTTGCCTGCCTGTGTCTTTCCAAGTCTGTCTTCTTAGGCTATAGCCTGAGAAGTCGTCCTTCTGGATCATATAGTAGCTCAAGGTTTCCCTTTAAAAGCCACCTCCATTCTGTTCCCACTAGTGGCTCTTACCTGGTTACATCCCACTTCAAATTGAGGGTATGCATTTCTCTAAAACCTCTTCAGCATTGATCGTTTGTAGTTGTTTTGCTGATGCTTATTCTGAGTGGTGTGAGCTGATACCTCTTTGTGGTTGGATTTGCATGTGTCTCCTACTCCCTTGAAATTGAGCTTTCAGGCATGTCCTTTTATTTTTCAAACTGTTATTACAGGTGACTTCTTCAAATTGTTTTCTTGAAGTATGTGCCACATTTTGAAAATTTTGGGCCTTTACCTGCCTCAAGACATTTTAAGGGCAGGTTTCATTTGAAGCCCTGCAGTACTTGTGCATATGAAGTGCCCCTTAGCACAGATTTAAAAGCTGCTGTTGCAGGTATCGGCCAGAGGGCGGCAGCATTTCTACATTCTCCACTCTGGTACCGAGGGAAACAGACCTTCCTGCCAGTGGTGTTCCTCAGTTATAAATTAGAGTGGAATGTGCCCGGATAAACCCACCAAAGCTGATGTCTCCTTATTTTGTTTGTTTATGACATTTAATTTATATTTTTTGGGGGAGTAATATGCCATTCTGTACATGGACCACTTCTTCTTTGTGCATTCCTCTGTTGATGGACATTTTCGTTGTTTCCAAGTGTTGCCGATGGTGAATATTGCTGGAGTGCAGTATGCCAGCCTGTGACTTTTGATTCTCCTTTTCTCAGGTGATAGGCCCAACAGTGGGTATGATTCATTGACTGGTAGCTCAGTGTTTACCTTTTCAAAGCACCTGCATTGTGTTTTCATTAGTGGCTCCTACCACGTCCCAATTAGCGCCGAGGGTACGCATTTTTCCACAACCCCTTCAGCATTTATTGTTTTTAGAATGTTTGTTAATGGCCATTCTGACTGGTGTGGGCTGATAGGTTTTTGTCATTTGGACCTACCTGTCTTTAATAATTCCTAATATTCAGCATTTTCCACACCTCTTTTATTTAGAAAAAAATGTGAGTACAATATACCTCTTGAAATTGTCTTCTTGGAGGGTTGCCCTCTTGAATTTTGTGGTCGATTTTCAACGCCAGTATTTTTTTGGAGAGCAGGTGTCATTTACAGGCCTGCAATGATTGTGAATATTTAGTGACCATTAGCACTGGGTTTAAAACTGGTGTTGTGGGAAACGGCCACAAGGCGGCAGCATTTCTGCATTCCCAAATCTGTTTACTAGGGCAGCACAGCCTTTCTGGAAGTCCTGTTACTAGGCTGTAAATTAGAATGGAATGTGCCAGGAAAAAGCCCCTGAAGTTTATGTCTCATTACTTCTTTTTTTTTTTTTTTTTTTTTTTTTGCGGTACGCGGGCCTCTCACTGTTGCGGCTCTTCCCGTTGCAGAGCACAGGCTCCGGACGCGCAGGCTCAGCGGCCATGGCTCACGGGCCCAGCAACTCCGCGGCATGTGGGATCCTCCCGGACCGGGGCACGAACCCGTGTCCCCCACATCGGCAGGCGGACTCTCTACCACTGCGCCACCAGGGAGGCCCTCATTACTTCTTGTTTGTTGTTTTTATTGTTTGAATCGGGGTAATGATTCGAATACAGTTTTTCCTAGGTGTACACAATCTGGTTCATTCTTACATCATATATATGTATTCATGTACGGATCCTTTTCCCATGTAAAGGATTACAGAGTGTTCTGTACACCTCCCTTGCTATGTGCTCGGGTTTTTTGATATTATGTACTTAATCTGTATTTGTATAGGTATGGTAAACCTAATCTTAATTTATCCATCGCCACCACCTTTCCTTTTAGATAAGCATAGTGTGTTTTCTAAGTCTGTGTGTGTCTTTCTGTGTGGAAATATGTCCAGTTTTGTCAGTTGCTAGGTAACACCTGTAAGTCATATCATAGGATATATGTCTTTTGTTTTCCAACTTACCTCATGTTCTATGATTATCTATAGGCTCATCTATGGTACCTGAAAGAGCAGTGTTTCATTGTTTTCCATGGCTAATATTCCATTGTGTACATGGACCACTTCTTCTTTATCCATTCATCTGTTGATGGACATTTAGGTTGCTTCCATGTCTTGGCTATTGTGAATAAGGCTGAAGTGCAGCTTTTGTGGCCTCTGTCTTCTGGATTCTGGCCTTCTCAGGTGAGAGGCCCAGCGGTGGGCCTGTTGCATCGAATGTTAGCTCAAGTTTTACTTTTAAATGCAGCTCCTTTCTGTTCTCATAATTGGCTGTTACCACTTTACATCTCACCAGCAGACAGAGGGTACACAATTCTCAAAAAACACTTCAGCATTTATTATTTGTAGACTTTTTGTTGATGGTCAGTTGACCTGTGTAAGTTGAAACCTTTATGTAGATTATATTTGCATGAATGTACTAATTCCTGAGGTTGAGCTTTTATCCATTTTCCTCTTTTTTAGAAGACAGTGAGTAAGACTTACGTCTTCATACTATCTTCTTGAAAAATTTTCCTCTTTTGAATTTTTTTGGCCATTTCCTACATCAGGTCACTTTTTGAGGGCAGGTGTCCTTTACCGGCCTGAGTCCTTGTGAATGTTAAGTGACCATTAGCTGTGGGCTTAAAGCCACTCTTGCGGGAAATGGCCAAAAGGCGGAAGCATTTCTACATTTCCAACTCTGAGTTTTTGGGCAAAAGAGCCTTCCTGGAAATCGTGTTAGTAGGCTGCAAATTAGAGGGGAGTGATGTGCCAGCGCAAACCCCCAAGAGCTTATATCTCCTTACTTGTTGTTTTAATTTAATTTTTATTAGGTATCAGAGCAAATTTGATAAAAATGTTGTTTCTCCTAGGTGTACAGAATCTGGTTCATCGTATCAATATATCTGTCTATTCATCTTTGGGTCCTTTCCCGTGTAGGTTATTACAGAGTGTTGAGTAGACCTCTCTTGCTATTGCATACGTATTTAGTGATTATATATTTCATATGTCTTAGTACATATCTGTTAACCCCCATATCGTAATTCATCGATTCTTTACACCTTTCCAATTCGTTAAACGTAATTTTATTTTCTTAGTCCATGCTTTTCCTTCTCTTGGAAATAAGTTCATGGGTATCAATTTTTAGGTAACACCTAGAAGTAATGTCATAGGATATCTGTCTTTCAGTTTCTTTCTTACTTCAAGTTGGGTGATTATCTCTATGTCCTTATATGGTGGTGCAAATGGCACTGTTTCATTGTTTTTCGTGGCTAATATTCCATTGTATACATGGACCATTTCTTCTTTGTGCATTTTTCTGTTGATGGACATTTTGGTTTCTTCCAAGTCTTGGCTATGTTAAATGTTCCTGTAGTGCAGTTTTGCCAGCCTGTGTCTTTATCATTCGGGTCTGCTCAGGTGATAGGCGCATCAAAGGACCTATCAGATCCCATGGTAGCTCAATTTTTACCCTTAAACGCACCTCCATTATGTTCTCACTATTGACTGTTACCAGTTTACATCCCCCCAGCAGCTAGAGGGTACACAGTTCTCTCAAACCACATCAGCATTTATCCTTTGTAGACTTTTTGCTGATGGTCAGTCGACTGGTGTGAGTTGAAACCTTTTTATAGATTACATTTGCATGAGTCTAATAATTCCTGAGGTTGAGCTTCTATCCATTTTCCTTTCTTTAACAAGATAGTAAGTCAAACTTACCGCTTCATACTACGTTCTTGACAATTTTGCCGTTTTTGAATTTTTTTTGGCCATTCCTCACCTCAGTACATTTTTTGAGGGCAGGTGTCCTTTACAGCCCTGAGTCCTTGTGAATGTTAAGTGACCATTAGCTGTGGGTTTAAAGACGCTCCTGCAGGAAACGGCCACAAGGCGGCAGCATTTCTACATTTACAACTCTGAGATTTTGGACAACAGAGCCTTCCTGGAAATCGTGTTAGTAGGCTGCAAATTAGAGTGGAATGTGCCAGGGCACACGCCAAAGAGCTTATATCTCCTTACTTCATTTTTGTTTTTTAAATTTAATTTTTATTTATTATCAGAACAAATTTTATAAAAATGTGTTTGTTCTAGGTTTACAGATTCTAGTTCATTATATCTATGTATCTATCTATTCATCTTTGGTTCCTTTCCCGTGTAGGTTATTACAGAGTGATTAGCTCAATTTTTAACTTTAAATGCACCACCATTCTATTCTCAATACTGGCTGTTACCAGTTTACATCCCAGCAGCAGCTAGAGGGCACAGAGTTCTCTAAAACCCTTTCAGCATTCATGTTTTGTAGACTATTTTGCTGATGATCATTCTGATGATGGTAAGGTGAACGTCTTTGTAGATTGCATTTGCCTGGCTTTATTTGTTCCTGATATTGAGCATTATTCCATGCATTTTTTTAAACCAAAAAAAAGAAAGAAAAGACAAAATGTGTGCGAAATATGCCTCTTGATATTGTCTTTTTGAAATGTTGACATGTTTTGAATTTGCTGGTCGATTTACGACCCCAGGAATTTTTTGAGGCCTGGTGTCCTTTACAGTCCTGTGACCATTACCTCTTGGTTTAAAGCTGCTGGTGTGTGAAACAGCCACAAGGCGGCAGCATTTCTCCTTTACCAAATCTGGTTACCAGGGCAACAGAGCTTTAATGGAAAACCTGTTCTAGTTTGAAAATTAGAATGGAATGTGCCAGGAAAAAATATTTTAAGCTTATACCTCATTATTTCTTGTTCATATTTTTAATTTAATTTTTATTTTGTATCACAGCAAATTAGATTTTTTTTGTTGTTGTTCTAGGTGTGCAAGATGTGGTTCTTTCACACATATACATATGTGTATTCTTCTTCGGATCCTTTTCTCAGGTAGGTTATGACACAATGTTGAGTGGTCTTCTCTTGGTATTCCGTAGGTCTTTGGTGATTATATATTTCACATGTATTTGCATATCTCTGTTAATCCCAATATCATAATGTATCCAATCCTCACACCTTTCGATTTGGGGAACCATAAGTTTGTTTAATGAATCTGTGATTGCCTTTCTCTCTGGAAATATCTTCATTGGTATCAATTTTTAGGTAATACCTATAGGTGATATACGTTAGCTGTCTTTCAATTTCTCACTTACTACAAGTTGGCTGATTACCTCTAGACTCATCTATGGTGCTGCAAATGGCATTGTTTCATTTTTTCCCGAGCTAATATTCCATCTCTACATGTAGCAGTTCTTCTTTGTCCACCCATCTGTTGATGGACTTTTGGTTGCTTCCATGTCTTGGCTATTGTAATACTGCTGCAGTGCAGATTTGCCTGCCTGTGTTTTTCCAATTCTGTCTTAGTATGTTATAGGGCCAGGAGTGGGCCTGGTGGATCATGTAGGAGGTCAATGTTTACCTTTTAAAGGCACCTCCATTCTGTTTCTATTAGTGGCTGTTACCAGGTTACGTCCCAGTTCAAATTAAGGGTATGCATTTCTCCACAAACTCTTCAGCATTGATCGTTTGTGGTTTCTTTCCTTATGGTTATTCTGAATGGTGTGAGCTGATACCTCTGTGTGGTTGGATTTGCATGTGTCTCATAATCCCTTTAAATTGAGCTTTCAGGCATGTCCTTTTATTTTTCAAATGGCTATTACAGCTTAGTTTTTCACATGGTTTTCTTGAAATATGTACCACATCTTGAAATATATTGGCCTTTACCTACCTCAAGACATGATGAGGGCACATTTCCTTTACAGCCCTGAAGGACTTGTTCATATGAAGTGACAATTAGCATAGGTTTTAAAGCTGCTTTTGCAAGTAATGGCCAGGGACGGAACATTTCATAATTCTATGAAATGTAATTGAACACATAATATATAGTTTTTTCTTTTAAATTTCCATTGTTACGTTTTCAAAGTACAATTATAATTGAAGTTCTTTGTAACAAGAGAAATTTAAAAAGATTAAAGGAAAAGATAATATTTTACCACTTGCCATCCTTTACCGTTTACTGAAACGACTAGCGTAATGTGTAGATTTCTCATTTTATCCAGGAGTTCTATACATCTGGAATATCATATTTCACTGTAGAAAAACAGATTTACCTCTCAAACAATTTACAGGCTACATAACGGTCCATAGAACAAAAGTACCAACTATTTCAGGTTTAGCTTTTTGAAGGACACTCAGTAACATTCTGTTTTATTTTCTTGTTCTGCTAATTTGTTTTGACACCAGAAAAGATTTTTAAAATACAACAAAAATAATAAAGCTTGGGGTAAGTATTAGGATTAGGGTATGGGTTAGGGTTATTGTACAGGTGAGAATTAGGGTACAGGAAAGGGTTAGGGCATAGGTTAGGATATGGGGTAGGGCACGGCTAGGTGTTAGGGTACGGGTTAGCATTAGGGTAAGTTTAAGTGTATGCGTTAGGGTTAGGGAACGGGTACGCTTTAGGGTGAGCGTATGTGTTAGGGTATGGGTTAGGATGAGGGGACAGGTAGAGTTAACTTTGCCTAAACCTAACCCGTCCCCTAACCCTACCCTGTACACTAACACGTACGCTAAACCTGAACCGTTGTCGTACCATAACCTGTACCGTAAACCGTCCTCAAACCCTTACCTGAAGCATTACCCTAACCCGTACACTAACACTAAAGGATACCCTAACACGTAGGCTAACCCTAAACCATTGTCGTACCATAATTTGTACCCTAAACTGTCCCCGTTTCCTAACACTAAACCGTCCCTGTTCCCTAACACTAACACTAACCCTAAACCTTACCCAAAATCTTATCCTAACCGATCCCCTATTCCTAACTCGTATGCTAACAGTAACCTGTACGCTAACACGTATGCTCACCCTAAACCGTTGTTGTACACTAACCTGTACCCTAAACCGTCCTCGTCCCCTAACCCTTACCCAAAGGCTTACCCTAACCCATCCCCTAATGCTAACCCGTACGCTAACACTAACCCGTACCCTAACATGTACGCTCACCCTAAACAGTTGTCGTAACCTAACCTGTACCGTGAACCGTCACTGTCTCCGTCCCCTAACCCTAACCCTAACCCTAACCCTAACCCTAAACCCAGCACGAACCCTAACCCTAACCCTAACCCGAAGCCTTACCCTCACCCGTCCCCTAATCCTAACCCGTACGCTAACACTAACCCGTGCCCTCACACGTACGCTCACCCTAAACCGTAGTCGTACCCTCACCCGGACCCTAAACCGTCCCCGTCCCCTAACCCTAACCCTAGCCTGAACCCTAACCCTAACCCTTACCGAAGCCTTACCCTCACCCGTCCCCTAATCCTAACCCGTACGCTAACACTAACCCGTTCCCTCACACGTACGCTCACCCTAAACCGTTGTCGTAAACTCACCCGGACCCTAAACCGTCCCCGTCCCCTAACCCTAACCCTAGCCCGAACACTAACCCTAACCCTTACCCGAAGCCTTACCCTCACCCATCCCCTAATCCTAACCCGTACACTAACACTAAACCGTGCCCTCACACGTACGTTCACCCTGAACCGTTGTCGTACCCTCACCCGGACCCTAAACCGTCCCCGTCCCCTAACCCTAACCCTAGCCCGAACTCTATCCCTAACACTTACCCGAAGCCTTACCCTCGCCCTTCCCCTCTTCCTGACCCGTACGCTAACACTAACCCGTGCCCTCACACGTACGCTCACCCTAAACCGTTGTCGTACCCTCACCCGGACACTAAACCGTCCCCGTCCCCTAACCCTATCCGTATCCCTTACCCAAATCCTTACTCTCAACCGTCCCCTAATCCTAACCCGTACGCTAACACTAACCCATGCCCTCACACGTACGCTCACCCTAAACCGTTGTCGTACCCTCACCCGGACCCTAAACCGTCCCCGTCCCCTAACCCTAACCCTAGCCCGAACCCTAACCCTAACCCTTACCCGAAGCCTTACCCTCACCCGTCCCTAAATCCTAACCCTTATGCTAACACTAACCCGTGCCCTCACACGTACACTCACCATAAACCATTCTCGTACCCTCACCCGGACCCTAAACCGTCCCCGTCCCCTAACCCTAACCCTAGCCCGAACCCTAACCCTAACCCTAACCCTTACCCGATGCCTTACCCTCACCCGTCCCCTAATCCTAACCCGTACACTAACACTAAACCGTGCCCTCACACGTACGCTCACCCTAAACCGTTGTCGTACCCTCACCCGGACCCTAAACCGTCCCCGTCCCCTAACCCTAGGCCGAACCCTAACTCTAACCCTTACCCGAAGCCTTACCCTCACCCGTCCCCTAATCCTAACCAGTACGCTAACACTAACCCGTGCCCTCACACGTACGCTCACCCTAAACCGTTGTCGTACCCTCACCCGCACCCTAAACCGTCCCCTAACCCTAACCCTAGCCCGAACCCTAACCCTAACCCTTACCTGAAGCCTTACCCTCACCCGTCCCTAAATCCTAACCCTTATGCTAACACTAACCCGTGCCCTCACACGTACGTTCACCCTGAACCGTTGTCGTACCCTCACCCGGACCCTAAACCGTCCCCGTCCCCTAACCCTAACCCTAGCCCGAACCCTAACCCTAACCCTTACCTGAAGCCTTACCCTCACCCGTCCCCAAATCCTAACCCGTACACTAACACTATCCCATGCCCTCACACGTACGGTCACCCTAAACCGTTGTCGTACCCTCTCCCGGACCCTAAACCGTCCCCGTCCTCTAACGCTAACCCTAGCCCGAACTCTATCCCTAACACCCGAAGCCTTACCCTCACCCGTCCCCTAATCCTAACCCGTACGCTAACACTAACCCGTGCCCTCACACGTACGCTCACCCTAAACCGTTGTCGTACCCTCACCCGGACCCTAAACCGTCCCCGTCCCCTAACCCTAACCCTAACCCTTACCCAAATCCTTCCTCTCAACTGTCCCCTAATCCTAACCCGTACGCTAACACTAACCTGTGCCCTCACACGTACGCTCACCCTAAACCGTTGTCATACCCTCACCCGGACCCTAAACCGTCCCCGTCCCCTGACCCTAACCCTAGCCCGAACCCTAACCCTAACCCGTACCCCAAGCCTTACCCTCACCCGTCCCCTAATCCTAACCCGTACGCTAACACTAACCCGTGCCCTCACATGTACGCTCACCCTAAACTGTTGTCGTACCCTCACCCAGACCCTAAAGTGTCCCCGCCCGTAACCCTAACCCTAGCCCGAACCCTAACCCTAACCCTTACCCGAAGCCTTACCCTCACCCGTGCCCTAATTCTAACCCGTACGCTAACACTAACCCATGCCCTCACACGTACGCTCACCCTAAACCGTTGTCGTACCCTCACCCGGACCCTAAACCGTCCCCGTCCCCTAACCCTAACCCTAGCCCAAACCCTAACCCTAACACTTACCCGAAGCCTTACCGTCACCCGTCCCCTAATCCTAACCCGTATGCTAACACTAACCGGTGCCCTCACACGTAGACTCACCCTAAACCGTTGTCGTACCCTCACCCGGACCCTAAACCGTCCCCGTCCCCTAACCCTAACCCTAGCCGGAACCCTAACCCTAACCCTTACCCGAAGCCTTACCCTCACCCGTCCCCTAATCATAACCCGTACGCTAACACTAACCCGTGCCCTCACACGTACGCTCACCCTAAACCCTTGTCGTACCCTCACCCAACCCTAAACCATCCCCATCCACTAACCCTAACCCTAGCCCGAACCCTAACCCTAACCCTTACCTGAAGCCTTACCCTCACCCGTCCCCAAATCCTAACCCGTACACTAACACTATCCCGTGCCCTCACACGTACGATCACCCTAAACCGTTGTCGTACCCTCTCCCGGACCCTAAACCGTCCCCGTCCTCTAACCCTAACCCTAGCCCAAACTCTATCCCTAACACTTACCCGAAGCCTTACCCTCACCCGTCTCCTAATCCTAACCCGTACGCTAACACTAACCCGTGCCCTCACACGTACGCTCACCCTAAACCGTTGTCGTACCCTCACCCGGACCCTAAAACGTCCCCGTCCCCGTCCCCTAACCCTAACCCAAACCCTAACCCTAACCCTTACCCGAAGCCTGACCCTCACCCGTCCCCTAATCCTAACCCGTATGCTTACACTAACTTGTGACCTCACACGTACGCTCGCCCTAAACCGTTGTCATACCCTCACCCGGACACTAAACCGTCCCCGTCCCCTAACCCTAACCCTAGCCCGAACCCTAACCCTAACCCTTCCCCGAAGCCTGACCCTCACCCGTCCCCTAATCCTAACCCGTACGCTAACGCTAACCCGCCCCCTCACACGTACGCGTCCCCTAAAGCGTTGTCATACCCTCACCTGGACCCTAAACTGTCCCCGTCCCCTAACCCTAACCCTAGCCCGAACCCTAACCCTAACCCTTCCCCGAAGCCTGACCCTCACCCGTCCCCTAATCCTAACCCGTACGCTAACGCTATCCCACACCCTCACACGTACGCTCCCCCTAAAGCGTTGTCGTACCCTCACCTGGACCCTAAACCGTCCCCGTCCCCTAACCCTAACCCTAGCCCGAACCCTAACCCTAACCCTTCCCCGAAGCCTGACCCTCACCCTTCCCCTAATCCTAACCTGTACGCTAACGCTAACTCGCGCCCTCACATGTACGCTCCACCTAAAGCGTTGTCGTACCCTCACCTGGACCCTAAACCGTCCCCGTCCCCTAACCCTAACCCTAGCCCGAACCCTAACCCTAACCCTTCCCCGAAGCCTGACCCTCACCCGTCCCCTAATCCTAACCCGTACGCTAACGCTAACCCGCGCCCTCACACGTACGCTCCCCCTAAAGCGTTGTCGTACCCTCACCTGGACCCTAAACCGTCCCCGTCCACTAACCCTAACCCTAGCCCGAACCCTAACCCTAACCCTTCCCCGAAGCCTGACCCTCACCCGTCCCCTAATCCTAACCCGTACGCTAACGCTAACCCGCGCCCTCACACGTACGCACCCCCTAAAGCGTTGTCGTACCCTCACCTGGACCCTAAACCGTCCCCGTCCCCTAACCCTAACCCTAGCCCGAACCCTAACCCTAACACTTCCCCGAAGCGTGACCCTCACCCGTCCCCTAATCCTAACCTGTACGCTAACGCTAACCTGCGCCCTCACACGTACGCTCCCCCTAAAGCGTTGTCGTACCCTCACCTGGATCTTAAACTGTCCCCATCCCCTAACCCAAACCCTAGCCCGAACCCTAACCCAACCCTTCCCCGAAGCCTGACCCTCACCCGTCCCCTAATCCTAAACCGTACGCTAACGCTAACCCGCGCCCTCACACGTACGCTCCCCCTAAAGCGTTGTCGTACCCTCACCTGGACCCTAAACCGTCCCCGTCCCCTAACCCTAACCCTAGCCCGAACCCTAACCCTAACCCTTCCCCGAAGCCTGACCCTCACCCGTCCCCTAATCCTAACCCGTACGCTAACGCTAACCCGCGCCCTCACACGTATGCTCCCCCTAGAGCGTTGTCGTACCCTCACCTGGACCCTAAACCGTCCCCGTCCCCTAACCCTAACCCTAGCCAGAACGCTAACCCTAACCCTTCCCCGAAGCCGGACACTCACCCGTCACCTAATCCTAACCCGTACGCTAACGCTAACCCGCGCCCTCACACGTACGCTCCCCCTAAACCGTTGTCATACCCTCACCTGGACCCTGAACCGTCCCCGTCCCCTAACCCTAACCCTAGCCCAAACCCTAACCCTAACCCTTCCCCGAAGCCTCACCCTCACCCGTCCCCTAATCCTAACCCGTACGCAAACGCTAACCTGCGCCCTCACATGTACGCTCCCCCTAAAGCGTTGTCGTACCCTCACCTGGACCCTAAACCGTCCCCGTCCCCTATCCCTAACCCTAGCCCGAACTCTAACCCTAACCCTTCCCCGAAGCCTGACCCTCACCCGTCCCCTAATCCTAACCCGTACGCTAACGCTAACCTGCGCCCTTACACGTACAATCCCCCTAAAGCGTTGTCGTACCCTCACCTGGAACCTAAACCGTCCCCGTCCCCTAACCCTAACCCTAGCCCGAACCCTAACCCTAACACTTCCCCGAAGCCTGACACTCACCCGTCCCCTAATCCTAACACGTACGCTAACGCTAACCCATACTCTCACACGTACGCTCCCCCTAAAGCGTTGTCGTACCCTCACCTGGACCCTAAACCGTTCAGTCCCCTAACCCTAACCCTAGCCCGAACCCTAACACTAACCCTTCCCCGAAGCCCGACCCTCACCCGTCCCCTAATCCTAACCCGTACGCTAACGCTAACCCGCGTCCTCACACGTACGCTGCCCCTAAAGCGTTGTCGTACCCTCACCCGGACCCTAAATAATCCCCGTCCCCTAACCCTAACCCTAGCCTGAACCCTAACCCTATCCCTTCCCCGAAGCCTGACCCTCACCCGTCCCCTAATCCTAACCCGTACGCTAACGCGAACCCGCGCCCTCACACGTACGCTCCCCCTAAAGCGTTGTCGTACCCTCACCTGGACCCTAAACCGCCCCCGTCCCCTAACCCTAACCCTAGCCCGAACCCTAACCCTAACCCTTCCCCGAAGCTTGACCCTCACCCGTCCCCTAATCCTAACACGTATGCTAACGCTAACCCGCGCCCTCACACGTACGCTCCCCCTAAAGCGTTGTCGTACCCTCACCTGGACCCTAAACCGTCCCCGTCCCCTAACCCTAACCCTAGCCCGAACCCTAACCCTAACCCTTACCTGAAGCCTTACCCTCACCCGTCGCCTAATCCTAACCCGTACGCTAACAGTAACCCGTTCCCTCACATGTACGCTCACCCTAAACCGTTGTCGTAATCTCACCCGGACCCTAAACCATCCCCGTCCCCTAACCCTAACCCTAGTGCGATCCCTAACCCTAAACCTTACCCGAAACCTTACTCTCACCCGTCCCCTAAGCTTAACCCGTACCCTAACACTAAGCCGTGCCCTCACATGTACGCTCACCCTAAATCGTTGCCGTGCCCTAACCTGTACCCTAAACCGTCCCCGTCCCCTAACCCTAAACGTAGCCGGAACCCTAACCCTAATCCTTGCCCGAAGCCTTACCCTCACCCGTCCCCTAATCCTAAACCGTACGCTAACGCTAACCCGCGCCCTCACACGTACGCTCCCCCTAAAGCGTTGTACCTTCACCTGGACCCTAAACCGTCCCTGTCCTGTAACCCTAACCCTAGCCCGAACCCTAACCCTAACCCTTCCCCGAAGCCTGACCCTCACCCGTCCCCTAATCCTAACCCGTACGCTAACGCTAACCCGCGCCCTCACACGTACGCTGCCCCTAAAGCGTTGTCGTACCCTCACCCGGACCCTAAATAATCCCCGTCCCCTAACCCTAACCCTAGCCTGAACCCTAACCCTATCCCTTCCCCGAAGCCTGACCCTCACCCGTCCCCTAATCCTAACCCGTACGCTAACGCGAACCCGCGCCCTCACACGTACGCTCCCCCTAAAGCGTTGTCGTACCCTCACCTGGACCCTAAACCGTCCCCGTCCCCTAACCCTAACCCTAGCCCGAACCCTAACGCTAACCCTTCCCCGAAGCCTGACTCTCACCCGTCCCCTAAACCTAAACCGTACGCTAACGCTAACCCGCGCCCTCACACGTACGCTCCCCCTAAAGCGTTGTCGTACCCTCACCTGGACCCTAAACCGTCCCCGTCCCCTAACCCAAACCCTAGCCCGAACCCTAACCCTAACCCTTGCCTGAAGGCTGATCCTCACCCTTCTCCTAATCCTAACCGGTACGCTAGCGCTAACCCGCGCCCTCACACGTACACTCCCCCTAAAGTGTTGTCGTACCCTCACCTGGACCCTAAACCGTCCCCGTCCCCTAACCCTAACCCTAGCCCGAACCCTAACCCTAACCCTTCCCCGAAGCCTGACCCTCACCCGTCCCCTAATCCTAACCCGTACGCTAACGCTAACCCGCCCCCTCACACGTACGCGTCCCCTAAAGCGTTGTCATACCCTCACCTGGACCCTAAACTGTCCCCGTCCCCTAACCCTAACCCTAGCCTGAACCCTAACCCTAACCCTTCCCGGAAGCCTGACCCTCACCCGTCCCCTAATCCTAACCCGTACGCTAACGCTATCCCACACCCTCACATGTACGCTCCCCCTAAAGCGTTGTCGTACCCTCACCTGGACCCTAAACCGTCCCCGTCCCCTAACCCTAACCCTAGCCCGAACCCTAACCCTAACCCTTCCCCGAAACCTGACCCTCACCCTTCCCCTAATCCTAAACTGTACGCTAACGCAAACTCGCGCCCTCACATGTACGCTCCCCCTAAAGCGTTGTCGTACCCTCACCTGGACCCTAAACCGTCCCTGTCCCGTAACCCTAACCCTAGCCCGAACCCTAACCCTAACCCTTCCCCGAAGCCTGACCCTCACCCTTCCCCTAATCCTAAACTGTACGCTAACGCTAACTCGCGCCCTCACACGTACGCTGCCCCTAAAGCGTTGTCGTACCCTCACCCGGACCCTAAATAATCCCCGTCCCCTAACCCTAACCCTAGCGTGAACCCTAACCCTATCCCTTCCCCGAAGCCTGACCCTCACCCGTCCCCTAATCCTAACCCGTACGCTAACGCGAACCCGCGCCCTCACACGTACGCTCCCCCTAAAGCGTTGTCGTACCCTCACCTGGACCCTAAACCGCCCCCGTCCCCTAACCCTAACCCTAGCCCGAACCCTAACCCTAACCCTTCCCCGAAGCTTGACACTCACCCGTCCCCTAATCCTAACACGTACGCTAACGCTAACCCGCGCCCTCACACGTACGCTCCCCCTAAAGCGTTGTCGTACCCTCACCTGGACCCTAAACCGTCCCCGTCCCCTAACCCTAACCCTAGCCCGAACCCTAACCCTAACCCTTACCTGAAGCCTTACCCTCACCCGTCGCCTAATCCTAACCCGTACGCTAACACTAACCCGTTCCCTCACATGTACGCTCACCCTAAACCGTTGTCGTAATCTCGCCCGGACCCTAAACCATCCCCGTCCCCTAACCCTAACCCTAATCCTAGCGCGAACCCTAACCCTAAACCTTACCCGAAGCCTTACTCTCACCCGTCCCCTAAGCTTAACCCGTACGCTAACACTAAGCCGTGCCCTCACACGTACGCTCACCCTAAATCGTTGCCGTGCCCTAACCTGTACCCTAAACCGTCCGCGTCCCCTAACCCTAAACGTAGCCCGAAGCCTAACCCTAACCCTTGCCCGAAGCCTTACCCTCACCCGTCCCCTAATCCTAAACCGTACGCTAACG